>NC_072468.1:475000-757453 GCF_027596085.1 Anoplopoma fimbria | reverse complement strand
ACTTTTACAGGTCCAAATATTGGGTTGGTTGTTCCACTTCAGTGCTTTGCAAAGTCCAGACGTGCTCTTACTGGACTCATCTCTGCTCTCACAGCGTCATCTGGATCACTGCACCGTATGTGTACAAATTGCCAAGGTAATGCGTCGGTGGTCTTAACTATATGCTGTAACACCATGGAGTGCATGAGTAAGTGACTAACCGGCATTTTGGTTGCTACTAATCCCTCAAGTGGACCATTATTAAGAGAAATTTCTGGCCTCTGTACAAGCTTCAGCCATTACGAGGTGTTTTGGATTTGTAACTTTTCCAGCCACTAAAAAATAAAAACCTACAGCGTTTGCCATGAACAACATGGCTACATTCACAAAGATATTCCATCCATTCATGGCCTTCACCCATACAATTGTCTACAAATCTACACAGTAGTGGTGCCATTAATCAACTCGTTAGCTATCTTGCCAGTATTTGCATCATCACATAAATGTAAAAGTTGTATTACCTTCAGATAGTAGACCAGCAGCTCATTTAGGGCAGGATCAGCATTGAGATTAACCAGGAAACATTTGTCTTCGCCCACTTTAATCCCTGATGTTTCCAGAGAGATGCCCATGCTCTCCAGCTGCTTCTGGCGTTCCTGTAAATATAGATAATAACAGTGTTACTGTGCGTATAAATATGAATTAGAACGGAGGTTTTGGAGTCTGTTTATGGCTGATGTGCGTACAGTGGCAATCTCCTCTGTCTTTCTTAGTTTCTCCTCCCAGGTGACGGTCATCTCCTCAATGAGTTTCTCAGACTCGTGCAGTTTCTCCTTCAGCTCAGGAGCCTTCAGTGACTGATGGGAATGATGGAAAAAAGCCTCAGAATCAGTGCAATCTGGATCATCGTATGATGTATGACAAGTCTGGCATGAATTCATTCATATAATTTGAGTGTTTTCAGTCCACCCAATCCCTCCTTTTACCTCGGCCTGAGAGAGTTGAACTTTGAGCTTCTCCACCTCCTCCCTGAGCTCTCTGATGATCCGAGCGTTGGGATCTTCGTTCACTATGGCATGGTTGACGATTCTCTTGGCTCTGTCTGCATAGCGTAGCGTGGAAAGAGTCTCCTCGTAGTTATCAGCCGCTGGACTCACTGTGGCTATCATGGCTGTCTTGCTGTTGCCGCCAAGGTTGTCCTGAGGACAAAAAAACATGTTGCAGGGAAGCATGGCTGATAAATGTTTATTTTCAGTCTAGAAAACAACAAAGGACAAATGTGGAACAAAGTGATTATTTTTGGTCACTGTTTAATAGTGGTAGAAAGTAAATAAGTGCATTTACTACATTTCTAAGAAACTTGTACTTTATGTGAGAACCTTAATTTTTGTTTCTACATTATACTTCTAGTCCGCTACACTTTAGAGGGTATAATATTTTAATACATATTTATAATATAATTTTTGTATTATTTTGATGGCAGGACATTTACCTGTAATTAGCTATTTTTTTCCCCTAATGTGGTATCATACTGCATCTATAACATCTACATAGCATTATAACAACCAAAAACAGAAGGCAGTTATAAATATGTGTAACTTGTGGGTCAAACCTTCAGCAGCCAGGTGAGAACTGAGTCTCTGTACGGCACAAACTTGGCCTTCCCCTTTCCCGCAGACTGATCAGCCAGAGCAGAAATCACACAGCCTAACGTAGTGAGAGACCTACAACCACACAAAAAAACATCAGCTTAAACCTGTCGGATGATGAATTAATATTTTTGCTTGCCTTTTATATCTAAAAATATATAGTTACTTGTTAATATTGCTGCCCTCTTTGAGTCTCTCTCCAGCAGCTCCAGTCTTAGACACTCGCTCACTTCCTGCCAAGTCAACCAGACTCATCTTGCTCACTTTTTCCCCTGAATTCTGTTTACCAACACAAAATTAACAAATAGTCAGTCAGACCCAGGATAAGACAAATATGATACTAATAAATGAGGTACTATGATTCAGTAAATTCAAGGAACAATTCATTGTGAATGTTGGTGGAAAGACTGACCCCAGACTTCAGATCGTAAAGCGTTTGTGTGACAATGATACTGAACACGCCATGTGATCGACTGCTCTCCTCATTCATGTTGGTGGCTGCAACTGTGCGAGATTTGTTCCCCTCTGACATTAACACCTCAATGTCCTAAAAAGATGTGGAGTGAGGTAATAAAAAGACAACAACGTTTGAGTACAGTTTGACATAAAGACACAATTAGAACACATTTCACTAGATATAGGTCAAACTTGCACATCGATCATTATGATAACAGTAAAGTCAGACGGTATTAACATGTGGCTGTGTGCCATGTGGTTTAGCTGGTTCACAGTAGACAGTGAGCCACGGCTCTGGGAAAACCACCGAACGGATATTAGGCAGAGCAGAGCACAGAGGAACAGGGTGGAGATGTTTAAACTTAATTAGGGAAAACCCTGCCAAGGCTTGGCATATAAACTTCCCAAAACCCTATGACTACATCCAACACCAGGAAAATGTGTCATTACAGTTTCTGCACATGGTAGGATGTGAAACTAAATGGTTATTATGAATGCAAATTACCGATTCGACAACCAGGGATATGATATAAGGCATTTCTGCTCGATACTATAAATCATGTCTGTGTGTAAGTTACATATGAGGCCTGTGGTTGTTGAAACGGATTCAGCTCCGCAGAAGTGTGATGACAGGAAGGTGAAAAACACACCTCAAAATTGGTCACAGCCAGCTGAGACAGACCATCCACGTATGGACCCAAGACTTTGTGTTCCCGAACTTTTAGGGACTGTCGGCTCCTTCAAAAAAGAGGGAAAGCAACAAAATGATTGAAAGAGAGGAATAATAAATATTTCATATAAGGGACATATCAGCAAAAAGAAAGAATAAAAGCATTTTCAACAGGGTTTTATAATGTACATTTCATTGGACATTCCTGAAGTAATTTTTTTATGAAACACTTCTTAGAACTTATGCCAGCTCAATAAACTCTCTGACCTTGAGTCCTTGATCAGAATGAATGAAAATTTGAATTAATCCTTCATGGTTTTGAGAAGCTCACATGAGTTATTTGCCGCTTCTCTTTGAGCAGTAATTTAAATTCATTTCTGAGAAATAAGAAACTGGTATTTGGCAAAATGGCATTTCAGAATGACATTAATAGCATAAATAGTTTTGGCGGGATTTTACATTTAAAAAAAAGTTTATTTTGCCATTACTTACTACTTGTGGAAATGGAATCCCCTGCATGTAATTGCAATGTTGAAATAATTAACTCTTCGGCATGTACTACAACTGCAATAAAATGTTAACAGGAGTTTGATGCCAAGTTGACACATGAAAAAAAATCATTCACATTAAAAGTTTCTGAATTTCTTTAGGGGCAAGGCAGGTCTTATTAAAGACAACAAAACAACAAAAATAATGTGTTACTCCACGGCTCTCAGCCCCAAGTCCCTATTGATTACTTCATCTTTAAACACATTCACAAATCCTAAAAAAAAAATGTGAATTTGTTGGTGACTATTTCCAGCTGTGATTTGGTCACTTGAATGTATATTCAGGGCAATAGGCCAGTGCGTGTGGGATTGACTCTAAATAATCTTCAATGTTCATCATAATGAAGGAACATACAACCCAATGGGTATTAATCTAACACCCACAGCAAACAAGAGGATGTCACCACTAGAAAAATGGCCAACTCATGGTGTGAATGTGATCCTTTTTACACCTGACTCCATATCTCGTGTCTATACCAGACTCAATGTTTTAACCTAAAAATCACAGAGGCAGATAGAAGATCAAGAATGTGTGAGGCTTTGTTATGTAAGCGAGAGGAAGTTGCCATCGAAATGGCTCCGGCTTCATCTTCAGACATCTGCAGCGCACAGAGTACTCCACTGTTGTCCCTCTATGGGGATCGGCTCACAGGCTGCTCTGACTGCTCTCCTGCTCCCAGCTTCACTAACAGATGTCCCTGAAACCCAGTCTTTCACAGTTCTCTCTCCCTTGCAGTCTGCCTGCCAACCCACATCAGACCACGCAGGCGAAGAATGCAGCAGTGTCAGAGGACGATGCTAGCCGCTGTTCTGCAGGAAACGACTGGGTTGAGCTTCCTACTCACGGCATTATGTCGCCGTCCCCCATTCAGGCTACTAGACACAACAGAGCTATAAACAGAGATGCAAACTAACACGTAGTGGGAGCTGACGGAGAGGTCACAGCTTGTGCTGGAGTGAGAACATTTCACAACAGTTTGTGTAACCAGCTTTTTCTGTGTTACCCCAGGTCAAAAGCATTACCAAAGCATTACATTCAGCGAGGTTGTTCGGGTCATATAAGCTTATTCTGGAGAAAAAGTCCACACATCAGACTCACCCTTTGGGATCGAGCAGGTCACGGACCTTCTCATTGTAGATCTCCATATAGGACACCTCCACCTTAAAGGTATGGCCCTCGTTCTCCTCTCTGTGGACCCTCTCAAACAGCGAGCAGCAGAGTCGAGGGATTAAACCCGGCTGCTCCCCGTTCCCCATCATGGAAAAGGACTTGCCTGAACCTGGATGGACATTGCAGAGTCACACATGACTGTTTCCAGCACAGCGAGAAGCTCATAAAGTGCAGTGCTTCAATTACAGTATAAGTTAATTTTAGTCTCTACTGTGACCACCCAAACAGAATTTCCTTTTGAGCCCGTCTGCAGAAAAATCGCCTCCCTGAAGGTATCATAAGTCATTCTGCAATACAAATAGTCAACAACTATGCTAGCGGTTCTGTGAAGCTGTTCTTAGACACAACAGTAGCTAAATGCTAAATTCAGCATGCTAACAATCTAAAAATGACAATGTTAACATGCTGATGTTTAGCAGTTTAGCAGTTTAACACAAAGTTAATCTGAGGTTGATGGGAATGTCATTTGTTTTGCAGGTATTTGGTGATAAAGCAAAGTACTGGACAATTGGAAGTTTTGACCCGATGATGGCTCTAAATGAAAAGTTAAGTGATCACCAAAGTTTTAATCCATCATCAGGGGACAATGAATGCCCAAAATTTCATGGCAATCCATCAAGTAGTTGTCAAGACGTGTACAAAGAATTACACAAATATCCAACCGACAAACATTGCCATCCAAAGATCAAATGCCATGTGGTTCTTTGGTTCCTACCACGACTATTATGCTGTTTGCAATATGCAGAATTTATTTTTTTTCAGTTGGTTGGAGCGCCACTAAAATATTTGTGCTCTTCTCTCCAAACTTTTCAGTAGCTGTGTCTCTTGACAGAGTGATTCACTCCAAGACAGGAAGTGGGATAAAGGAGCTAATTTGATCCAGGGTGAAGGAAGGATATGAGTTAAGTGATTCACCAGTGTGATTAGAAATACAAGTCTTCCTGTTCTTAAATGGACACATCTGGAGACAACTTTACCTGCAAATATACTTAGAGAGTTAAGTATAATAGAGGTAATTCAAATGCTTCAAAGACTGTATTTAAAAAAGCCTCAATGTAAAGTGAATCTGGATTTTCAGTTACCTGTTTGTCCATAGGCAAATATGCAGGCATTATATCCCTGGAATGCATTTTCAAGTATTCCCTCTCCAAGGCACTTGAACACCACCTCTTGACCTTTGAACAAAGAATCGCCATGGAGATTTTGGTAAACAGATAAACCATTCAGTTATACTAGTTTTCTGGTTTGCTTCCTTAAATAAGTGCAATACCATTAACACAGTTACATGTATCAACAAGGGACACTTAACAAGAAACAAGGGAAGGGTAAGAATACAAGAAAGATGATAGATTCGTGTCTGGTCGTGTGGAAAATGCAGAGCTGTGTAGAGAAATCTCTTGTGTTGCTCGTTTTCATGCTCCTGCTGAATGGGACAGCTGTTTAAAGAGCTAAATAAAGCCTTGGCCCGGGCCCTTGAGGCAGCCCTTCACTGGACAGATTGCCATGTCGGTTCAGCACAAAGCAGACGGAAGTGTTACATTTCCATCACAAGATGAGCGTGATGTAACAAGGAAAATATGTATAATAACTATGAAAATCTTTCTTGGACTGACAGTAAAACCCCTCTTCTATAGATGTTACAGAAACGTTAGCTGTAACCTTTTCTGTGCAGCTTTCATAAGAGAAATGAATAGTACATACTGCAAGCACAAAAGGGACTGTCCAATATTTTTGTATTTATCGTACAAAATTCCAGGATGTAAAAGGCAACTAACTTGATTGTTTATTTTAATGTGTTCAATCAAAATGCAAATTACCATGTGTACCCACACCTTGCTTTGCTTTGCATGATGCAAAAACAGCTTCCCATTGAGTAGGGAGTTCCCCTGCACTATTGCTGCACAAAGCTCAGCAGTCTTTACATGGGACGTGATTTGAGTTCTTTGGTGATGAGTGGAGGATCAGTTTCAGCGTTTATGACTCACCAGCATATTTGGGAACGTTGGACTCATCCATGGACCAGAAACAGTGGTCAAAAGCGAACACCTGCAGAAGAGTCAGAACAGAGAGTGTAAACACACAACTTCTCACACAATATTGTACAGTACAACACAACCTGATCTTTCTTAGTAGTGGTGTTACGTCTTTTGTGGTACAAATACAGGCTTATTGTGTTGTACCATGCCACCCTGCAGTAAATCAGCAAGACTCAGCTTGTCTGAGTGAGTAAGATGAAGTCCAACCGAGTATTGTTCGAGGTAATGCTCGTTAAGACCGCGCCATGACTGTCTGCACAAATCCACTGTTAGATGCCCTGAGTTTTGTCATAGTGGCTGGATTTAAATGAATTCATAAATCAGGGTCAGCGCTCCCCAGAAGAAATTCCAGCACCCGGTGACCCTCGTCTCCAAGGAAACGGGGCCGTGTCTGTTCCCGGTTGTGCAGGCTGGCTCTCTGCCCTCAGTGCTGGGTCTCACAACACAGGCTTCAGCAGCAGAGACCCCTTGTGTCCCCCAGGCACCTGCATGAGCTATGGATGGATGACACACACATAGAGGATGCTCTCTGGGAAAGAGCGCTGGCCTCACTGATCAAGGACCCCGACTCCTCACAGACAGAGCGGCTCCTGTTACTGTATATGCTTGAAAATCCCCACGCATGTGAAACGTCTCATTTGAGGAGCTTCAATTAGATTGTATAAAAAATGTCTCATATATATTTTGTCTCTGCTCATTCAAAACACTGCTCATGTTGATATATATCACTTCCCAAACCCCCACTCAACTAGGTGATAAGCTTTCATTTATGCTGCTCCCTCAAAAAATTGCTGCTGCACTGTCATCCTGCAGTGCAAGCACATAGCTGCTGCACGTTACTACTTCTGGCTTTCAGTGCACTGCTGCTGCTCTGCCAAAGCACTTTCCCCTACACAAATAACCCAAATAATTGAGCTCCCCTCTAATCATAATAAGGGGCTATTGGCCAGGGAACCACCGGTTGCACAGTCAGCATGGGAAGCACTGAGATCACTGAATGCTTTGAAAGCAAGACCTCCTCTTGTGACTTCAGACAAATGAGTGGGTGCCATTCATAGGAACAAAAGTGCCATCATTCCCAATTAGGGCTGGTTTGGTAACTAAGGCTTCAATCTCCTCTGGTCCATCTTCGTCCAGCCTAAGGGTGTGACTGTGCAGCAAATTGTTCATGACTGGACAATTACTATTAATCAGCAGTACAAATAATGATGGAGCTGAGAAACACAAAGCCCGTTCTGTCATTTCTGGGATGAAAACTGGTCGACGTGATTGGACTGCAACCCCTGTTTAGCCCTCAGATCGAGGGAGACTAATTTGAGTGCCACTGTAACTTAGCAGACAGCCACGTGCTAGTCTAGTTGAAGGGTATTACAGGGTAACTCAGGTTCACGGGCCCCAGAGACCACGCACGCCTGTTGCCCGCGCTAACGCTCCCCCGGTCCAGTCAGCGGCTGAGTGCACTGAACACAAAGCCTGTCCCTGGTGTGTGAAACATCTCTGAGCCAGTCACCAGCGTGTTGTCAAGGGGGGAGCTGGGGGTGCACTCCAACAATGCAGCTTTGAATGCGCACACACACTGCCCCAGTGTCCGCGCTCATCCCTCTCTCATTGTAGGGCCTTTGTGGGTGTCCACGAGATCTTAAGAGTGCTGACACATTCACACGGACATCTATCCGGCTCCTGCTGGCCTACCAAACTACTAAATCACTCTCAATCACGTCCCTAGAAACGACGCCACGACAGTAGATCAACCTGTGCAGGATGCTTCTGATCCCCTCAGGGGGAATTGTGTTGTGCAGCATCCTGCTTCTGGATGATTTCAGTATCTGTGGTACCAGGAAAGTCAGTGAGAAGACAGATGACTGTTTCTGCTGACACTGTCAGTTCTGTGGATGCTGGCCAGTTTTTTTTGGAGTAACAGAAAGAGATGAAACTTACATACCTTGGATTGTTTCCTGTTGAATGAGAGGGACAATCCATCATAAACCCACGGGTGAACCAGAGAGAAAGACAAGAGAGAAGAAATAACATGTTAGAATTGATACAATTTAACAGGCAGACCATGTTCCCTCTCAGATGTAGCTGCACTTCTTACAGTAGGAAACTTCCCCTTTGTCTGTGTCGACTTTTTTGACCTGAAATGTGTGTATTTAAACCAAATTTTCAAACTCCTGGTGGAACTTTCACATTCACTTCTTCACTCATTTATGCAGTCATTCATTCACTTCCACACAGGGGCGTTTCCTGGTGGTAGGTGATGCTGTGATTGGGTTCATAATTGAGCCAGTGGAGCATGAGGGAGGGAAGAGATTTAGGATTCAATGTCCCACTGACTCTGTTGAGTAAATAGCTCTTATGCCTGTGGACTTAACAGAGAGGCCAGGTTGGGGAAGCCACACTCAGCATAAGCAGCTGCCGGAACCAAGGACAAAAGGGTAATATATATGGCCAGTTATGTAGGATTATTCTCTTAACTGGAGAGGGAATTCCCCAAAGCTGAAGAAAACTATAACAAATTCAGACAAATGTAACAGCCATCATAACGCATGGCTAGGAAATTATTGTTTTTGGCACATGCATGTTGAAGTACGATGCATTACAACATATACACCACCCTAACGTTCTACATCTGCAACAGTCCTGTCCTTCAACAGTCAGCAGATCTCTCCTGCAGGCGTCTCCTGGCACAGAGACAGAGGTGGACATCACCTTCACACAGTAACTAATACAGGGCAAGACTGAAACACTGCACCAAAGCGTCTCACACAAACGGAGCTGAGTCACCGACAATAGCACGCCTGGGGAGCTGCACCACAACACCCACAAGAAAATACTCTTCAGCACTTTTATGTTCATGTTAAAAATAAAAATAAATTAAGGGTATAAATTATTAACAGATTTGCTTTGAGGACTATACTAAGGCCATTATCTGTGCTCAAGCTCATTATGATGAGGGACAGAAAGAGAGAGTGTGGGTAGAGGAGTAAAAACAGAAGAGGACCTCGTTTGGGTTCATAGCCTGAATCTGAATCTGGGTCACTGACAACCACTGCGACTGGGTCTCAATCAGAGCAGACAAAGACTGCAGCAGGGCCCAGTCCTCTAGTCGGGCCCTCCACACTGCAGAACAGAGAGGGGCTGTCTGTGAGGAGCTATGAGATATATCAGCATCAGACGGCATGGAGAACACATCTAAGACTTCCTATGTGCAGACAAGGACGTTGTGATCAAAGACCACTGAAAAAGTGAAAGGTAAAGAAAAATCTTCATATGGCAGTGCTATAAAGTGGGTATGCGAAAGATGAAAAAAACATGTGGGAGAGTTATGAAAACAAATAGACAGACAACAGCTACAAGCGTAGAATGTGAAATGAACAAAGACAGAGAACAGATGCACCCCTATGTTGAACAAAAGGACAACAGACATAAGACCGGAAAGAGAGAGAGACAGACTAACAACCACACACACATCAAATGTGGAGACAAAAGACATGCAGTTATGGAATGTGTGCAGTCTAAACTCTTCAGCATGAGAAACTATCTCTGCTGAAACAGAGCTGCTGCAGTGGTTCGTTGGCTCTTGCTCATCGTGTCATATACTGTAAGTACAGTTTATGGTATGCCGGGTATGCTGAACAAGACAATGAGGGGAACTGTTTTGGACTGTCTATATTTAGGATTTCATAGAGCTACTATTTCCACAGAAAATCTCTTAAAAAATGCATTTAATTAGAAAAATGTACTTTATTTCATTCCTGTATTCAATGATATAATGTCTTTTCTTACCTCTTCCCCACCACAAAGATAAGACCTCCCCCTCAATAAGTAAAAGCACATTAGGCTCAAGTTCTCCCACTCATAATCTCTTTAATCTTCCCAGAAACCCCTTTCCGTCAAAGCAATTTTTTATCCTGCTTTTGAAAAACATGTAAGTTATGTCCTCACTTTATATAAATCTTTTTTTATTTTACGCTCATATTATAACATTTACTAGTTATTGGAAGAAATCATGTATTTTCCAAGGTGTTATGGTCAAAATCAATTGAGACTGTAAGACATGCTTATTTGAACACTGACTTTCTATCAATACAATACCATGACTATGTTAAATGAAATAAAATGATTCTATACTGTCAATGTGGCAATACTCATAATAATAATTTGGATTTAAATATTTTAGCGCTGCAAATAACAATTATTTTCATTATTGATTAGTCTATCAATTAATTTCACAATTAACAGCTGTGACAAAGACAAGCCCAAAATCCTCCTAAAGGATTGAACCACAGACAAATGTCAACCAATTGATTAAGAAAATAGTTGTAATGCAATATACAATAATTATTCATGATAAATATTTTTTAATCACAATATCTTAATTCATCAGTTAGAAAATTCTAATGGTGGATGCTTGGTTACAAATGCTGTACAGTGCAGCTCCAAGTGATTTAAGCATGAAGTCCATGGGGCCATTTGCTTAGTAGACAACATGCACGCCAAGTCATGGCCTGAGGGGCTTATTACAGGCTGTGTTGTGGTTGACCAAGTTTGTGACACACACATACTGTTTGACACAGTGCCAAATAACATCAGATTCCTTCCCCCTCAGAGGCAGATGCAGGCGGACACTGCAGACACAGCAGGGCATGGTTGAAGTCTTAAAGTCCCATTGCGGGGCTGGTTCTGAGTGGCTTAATGTGTGAGTGTTATCATGGGCACGCTGAAGCTCCAACGCCTCCAGCTAGCTCAGGCCAAAGCACCCATGAATGGTTTCAACTTGGCTGAGGGTGGACATTGGCCTTTCATGCTACTACGATTCACCCCTCCGTTCAGATTCTGTGTTGTGGCAGACAGATTTAAGGAGCTCATTATTATCTTTTTATGAAACCCTTATTTCCCATTACGTATAATAAGAAATACCACCTCAGAGCCATCATTTTTAAATTCAAGGTCGGTTTCACTAAGCTGATTGGTGTTTCGATTGGGTGGGTGAGCAGCAGTGGAATCACCCCCCTTGGTTATGGAGCAGGATTAAGGCCACTGGGTCATTATGCCACTGAAAACTGTGCTCTTCAAGCCCAGTAGGCAAAAAAACAGATTAACTCACTGTATCATCCACCTACTGATTCATCCATCTACTGATTCATCCATCTACGTTAAAAAAAATGAACATTGCATGGCCACACTCACAGAGGTATAAAACGAAAAGCTATTTCAAATTTAATTGAATCCGACAAACTGACAGATCTGGAGCAGGCCGGTTCAAATTAGATACCAGAAATGATGCGAATGGTGTTATCTTCTGAAATCAGGGTATGACAGCGCAGAAAATCATAACGAAAAGATTTAAAGTCCAAATCTATAAACACAAATGTTGTGGCTCCCTATTTTCCAATGCATAAAGGACATATTTTCAGTTTCATCAGAGTGATCTAGTTTTGCAAGAGTTTCTGATGATATAATCCTGCTGCTCAATTGGGATGTGTAAGCCACATGGATGAGGTTCACCCCCCACTGAGATGACATTCACAACACTCATCTGCCCTGTGCATGCACACCCACAAACATAGCCCCCATAGATTAAAATACCTCTTCTCAATCTGTTGGCTAAACTATGGCTCCCCCACTCTTTTAACCTCCATTAGACAGCACATATGACTCTTTCCCCTGTTTGGTTTGTCGAAATGCTTCAGACAATTACAATTCAAGAAGCTCCAGAGCCAAAAACAATTTTCAGAGCTCTCTCTCTTTCGCTCTGTGTGTGTATGTGTGTGTGTGTGTGTGTGTGTGTGTGTGTGTGTGTGTGTGTGTTGTGTGTGTGTGTGTGTGTGTGTGTGTGTGTGTGTGTGTGTGTGTGTGTGTGTGTGTGTGTGAAAGGGTTGGGTTACGGTGCACTGTGCTCTCACAGGCAACAGGCTAACATTTCAGTTGGTCCTCCAGTATGTTTAAAACTGAACACGCCGGCCCCCACCCACTCAAGGCAGAGGTCACCCTGCTGCACAGACAGACAGGAGAGAGCAGGAAAATACCAAGCACTTAGTTGCAGTAAGAGAGTGTCGCTCTCTCGTCTGAACAAATTAAAACTCAAGATGATTCCAAGGAAACATGCGGCCCAATTTAAGATTGAGCGGGATGTCACTTTTATAAGCATGAGTGATCCAAAAGTAAACATGACAAGTGGTTGAAGTCAGAGGTTTATATTCAGGACATTTGGATGTATTTAAAAAACAGCACTAAGGGGAGTTGGCTTGTTGATGACAGAAACAGACCCACAGGACTGATCCAAGCTTCTGAGACATCTAACTCTGACTTCTGACTCACAAACAATTTCTGGAGCTCCTTCAGCTTTAATACGTCGCACTTCCCTGAAAGTAAGTAGCATCTTGGCCAGTGGCAGGAGAGGTATTCAGATCCTTTACGTAAGTAAAAGTACAAATACCACAATGTAAAAATACTCCAGTACAAGTAAAAGTCCTGAAATTCAAAATTCAAAGTTTTTGTTTTTGAGAAGTACAGGGATGAAGAGCCACGTCTCTCTCAGGAATGTGACACTCGTTGATGTGGTTGTTATGCTTTATTATTTTATTTACGTTTTATATATTAAGATAATTATTTAGGTGTATATATGATAACATTAAGTTCATTATTTTAGTTATCCAAGTGATAGAAAGTGGTAGGACCTTATAATTGTTTACTTCTGCCTACTCCTTTTTGAACATGTAATATGAATGTATTTTAGAAATTTACTGTTTATTTTATTGGTTATTCTTGTTTTATTATCTTATTATTTTTTAAGTGTTTGAATAGATCTATAGAATCTACTTTAACATAAAATAAAGGAATTAGGGCATTGTGACTTATACCTGTATGTCATAAATACTTGCATATGAATGCTGAAGCATTATCTAACTGTTGTAGCTAGAGCTAGAGCTACTTTATTTAAGGTTTAGTGGTTTACTCCAGTGGTGCCCCTGCAGAGGCTCTCAAGATAAATCTTAGGGGTTGTGAGATGATCAGAGGGAGATGAAAGAAGAAAAAAGTCACAAATCTGTTTTCATTTTTTGGACTTTTCCCTAACTGAAGTTTTAGGGGGGGGGAAGTCTCTGGAGCAGTTTACAACTCAACAACAATGAACTCAACACAGCTGTTTGTACTGCATGGGGTCATAAGGCCAAAATATTTGGGACCTCCCTTTTATCTTTACAACGTGTCATATTTAAAAAAAATGAACAACACCTGTCAGATGAATGTAGTGGAGTAGAAGTATGAAGTAGAATGAAATGGAAATGCCCATATAAAGTACAAGTACCTCGTAATTGTTCTTCAGCACAATTCTTGAGTTTACGTACTTTGTTACTTTCCACCACTGGACTTGGCAAGTTGAACATTTTTGAAACAAAAGTGTCCATGGTTCTTTGTTCTAAATGCTAAACTTAGCTTCCTATGAAAATATTTGAGGTGGCTGGGGGATCTCACTCATTAGGTCATCGACATAACTCCAGAATTCTTCTGTAACTTGGCAACCGCTGTCGCTGAGCAACAGTGGTAAACACGGAGGAGAGACAACCTACCAGCCTCATGAGTCAAAGTTCCAATATGAAAGCCAAGCTCAGGATCTCAAAAACAGCCTTAATGAACAGCACCGCCATCATCAGCGCACATGTTGCTCATACTGACTTCTGTGTGGGACTCTCGAAGTTTCCATAACAAACGTTAACAACACAACATATGATGCAGACAGGGTCTAATTTAATCTTCCCCGGTATTTCTGACACCACTGTGACAAGCTGGGTCAGCAGCAGGCTGTGTGTGTGCTAAAACACAGAGAGGGATACTGACCCTGTTTGCTCTAAAGCCTTGAAAACAAGCCACAAAAAAGCGAAGTTCATCAATTTGTTCAATATGGTAAGTCTTCCTCCCCAGGGGAAATAAAGCGACACATTTACTACCGGGACACACCTTCTTTGACCCGGTCTGTCACTTATCTAAATGCATGTGCAGTGTGTCAATAGACAACAAAAGCAAGAGTTAGCATGCTCATAAAGCGCAAAATATATCACAAAAAGTAATTAATTGCAAAGAGTAATATGCCAAATAGATCTTGGCAGTACATGTGTGCCTGGATAATTAAAATTAATGAGCAAAGTATTTATTTCCAGACAGAGATAGAGAGAGTTAAAAACGTGTTTATAAGTTTTTGTTAATGTTGATTGGCTCTACCTTTCCAGTTTGAAACTGAAAGTGAGTCCGCAATAACCTATCCAACTAGGATATTTAAATAATCCAAACTGAGCAAGCAGCTTTCAGAACTTCAAAAAGGCCTCGTATGAGAGAATCACTCAAGAAGCCAGAAAACAAGAATCATTGTGGAAGAAATGTGAGAGAATTAAATTTCACATATGCTGCACTCAGAATGAGCAGCCACATCTGAAATTAATGAGACAGACTTGACAAAGAGGGAGGGAGCCATCTTTTCTCAATTCCGGATCAAGATGTAAACAATGTCCCACCCTCTGAACAAACAGGGAACAGTCCTTGAAGGAATACAATCGCTTTATCAGCGCCAGGAAACACTCTCTCCTTATTAAACGCTTGAAAAAAGCCTTAGAGAGATAAACGCTAATATGATTTTACATCTAACTCTGAGAACAACATCTTACTGCACGGAAAGGTTGATTATTGGCACATAGGGAGTAAATTGGAAAGACAAAGGGAACATTCCTGTGGGCAGCCATTAGACAGGGCAGCATTGTCATTCGGTAAAAGCTTGCTTTAGAAGGCATGATGACACTTGGTCCTATGTGGCCTGATAAAAATTGTGACCAAAACTTCAACAATGCAGAAGAATGTCATGTCTACTCAAAATCTCTATTTAACAGATGTGAAATCTGTGTATCATAAGGGTTAGCAAACAGACAGAGAGCATTTAAAGGCTATCTGTAAAGGCATTAACAAAACACATGTTGAACTCATTGGGTTGGTCTCTGGCAATCACCAGGGAAAGACTGCAAACAAATTTAATGGAATAGTTCAACATTTTGGCAAATATGCTTGTTTTCTCTCTGGCAGAGAGTTTCTTGTGGAGTTTGATACCACTCTCTGTACAGTAAATTGGAAGAGTTGAAATAGTATGGCTCATACTGACCATAAGACCAGAAATTATAATAAACTCCAGAGTTGTGAGAAAAAGAAATGGAGGACCCATCCACACAACTATCTCTGAACATACTTCCAAAATGATTAGCACAAGATTATTTAAAGATGAGGAGGCACAGTGCTACTAGCACAATCCTCCTGGATGTCATTTTAATTGATGATCCTCTCCACACTATTCAGATTAAAATATCGAAGGAAGCAAGACAACTCATTCAAGTGGAAATGAACCGCATTGAGCTCTTGTAATCATTAGTGATAAGCAGCAGAAATTTCAAGCTTGGTTACGAACATGATCAGATAAAGACATACTTCGACCGATTATCCTAAAATGCTGGACTGCAGAGCTACAGTAGCATCGAGGACAAGAAAACAAAAGTAACATGTGGACCCCAATGGAGAGACATCTTCACTGATTTAAAAACTGTGTGTTTTAGTTAGCTACAATGAGAGGAAAATAAAATATCTTCCTCTGATATCAACCAAAGTCCCGTCTGGCTTCCTTAAAAGTTAGCTGAGGTTAGCTCTGTGTATTTAGACTAAAATATGCAGAAAAGGGAGTGTTCATATAAACAAGACTTTCCAAGACTTGAAGACCCTGTATTCAATTGATGCATGTTGACGGACATGCTGGGGCATGATGGATGTAATATGGCCCTTTTGTGTGAGTCGAAGGGTATTTTCTTGTCATGATGCTCCACCACTCAATCCCTTTGCAGACAGCAGCCTCAGGTATTTCTCTGCCTCTCCACCCCCACCTTCATTGTGTCCAAACCCCAAAGGAGAATAGACTGGCGCGTGAAAACAAAACGACTTTCCCAGATTCCTATTTCAAATATTCCATTCATGCCAACTCGACAGGTAGATGAAAGATTAAACTTGGGAAACTTAACCTGTCGCCCTGGAGTCACAATCCATGTTTCATTTGCCCACCACTGAGATTATTTTTCATTTTTCAGGGGAATAGTAGAGGGGGCTGTGGGTCACGAGTGTTGCTATAATGCTCGGCGGTGCAAAGAATGAGGCTTAACCATCAAAGGAAAGCCCTTATTTTTCTTCAAATTCTTTAGGTGACTTTCATGTTTTCATGCCTTGTGTGGTCTCTGCAAAAACCTGATTAAAATTCAGACAGAATTTGTAAAAGTTTCGATTAAAGTGTCTCCAAGTTCAACCATGAGAGACTTTGTTTTGTATCTCATCAGACTAGGGACAGATTTAGTATTTCTAGGTATTGCGCAAAACTATTGGGGCAATAGGAGTTTCACTGAAAACTGAACAATGCTATGTAAAATGATTACTGCTGCCTCCTCTTTGAGGCAGTGCCTTAGCCTGATTCCCATGGGAGAGAATAAGTTCCCATGATTCTGGCCCTGCAGCCATATTTGGCATGCTAATACCCACTAAATCTGACACACAGGAACAGGTGTCTTTAAAACAAGGCAAACTCTTCGTGATCAGGGTATCCCCTTCTGCTGCTACACAAGAAGTCGAGAGGAAAATTATATGGTTTAAGAAAACCATGGCAGCCTAAACACAGAGACCCAAAACACACACACACACACTCACACACACACACACACACACACACACACACACACACACACACACACACACACACACACACACACACACACACACACACACACACACACACACACAGCACTAGAACTGAAATGTTAACAAGTAATTATATGGCTGGACTACACTATAGAAAAGAAATGTGACATAATAAAACCAAACTGAACCAAAGTCACTCACAGTTACAGAATGTACTACCATAAGAATTACAATTTATATAATTGCTAAAATATAATGCCAAATATAGGTTTGGCAGAATACAAAAAAAGAGTGAAAGTGAACCAACAGCAGTAAAAAACATTTAAGAATGCAACAACAAAATCAGATCTGGAAACGTCCCCTGAATGAGAAATGTTGTGGTGTATCACACAACAACATAGCAACAGGTAGCGGTGGAATCTGGCAGAGACTGAACAGACAAAATCAAGATTACTGAGAAGTCGGCGGAGGTTACAGTGTATCTCGGAGAAAACGGCTATGATCTGGTCAATGATAAGTCGGAGGAGAGAGGCGAAGCTCCTGAAAGACATGCCTACATACTGATGTTTTCTATCATGTTCTTACTGTGGTGTTCTAAGAACATAATGCTGACATTGGTATGCATTGCACTTTATCTTCAAGTTAGATCTGGGGAAAGTTGTATTTTGCCAATGGGTTATCAGATAAGTCCTAAAGATTGCTGTTTCCAATGTTCTCTATGACGGAACGTCTCTGGGCAAGGCAAACGTCCTGAAAGATACATAGGCGCTTTATTATAATAATTATAATAAATAGATATTTATTTTCGCTCATAATCAAATACAGAAAGAAAATGAAAGAAAGGATATAAAGTGCAGCAGGTATGACATATTTTTGTAGGCCAACCGAGAAATTAGCTTCGCTCTGGCAAACACAAGTTAATGTTACTTATAAGTTTTGGTCCTCAAGATAATCTTTACTAGTGATCACAACCTGAATGATGTTAGAAACATAAATGCAATGACCAAAAGTAAAAAGCTAACATTAGGCTATAAATGAACTATAACACGGTTGCATTACGTCTTGGCTGTGGTCCATCAGGACCATTACCTCACATCACAAAAACTGATTATTTCCATCTGCAGTTGGGCTCATCAATAAAGCTTTGGACCCCCACTGACTCTGACACATACCCAGGTCAATTTCTAACAGTTACACGCCCTTGCATGACTCTTCTCTATTAAAATACACCTGACACTTTAATAATACACTTGTTTTAACATACTCTTATTATTTTTACCATATTATATTGTACATTTTTTTATTTTATATTTTCAATTATGTCTTATACTATTGCACTGTGTTTATTGTTATGCACCAGTTACCAAGCCAAATTATTTGTATGTGTACAAACTTGGCAATACTCGGTTTCTGATTCTGTCAGTAAACATCCACAAGTCGGGCTAGCAAGCATTGTTAATGTGTAGTAGTTTCATTTAGCAAATACTTGCAACTGCCTTTTTTAAGATACGTAAAAAAAAGCTGAATAATTAATATTTACTGTAGTATCTTATGTCATAGAACAAACCATTGAGCTCAAGCTTGTGTTAACCAAAGGCCTTTTTACTCATCAAACCAAGAACCCATTGAATTTGAGAAGAGGCAAGTGAGTGCAAAAATGCAGACTCATTTCCAGGTTTAAGGACCACTCTATATTGCAGCTGTAGTCACTCTAAATCTCTGTACTTTTGTTGATATTCCTCTGACCTTTCACCCACGACAGCTTTGTGTTCTGTTGTTACGTACCCCGTTCCAACATATGTTAACTTTGAGCGTGATTTGTTTAATTGCCTGGAACGCTGCCATTGTGTGGCAATTTCTGTTCTGATAATTGCCTTAAGTACAGGTTAATATGTGGACCCAAGCTACTGTGGGAGCAAGCTCATTACCATTTAATGACGACTGTTTGGTACATGGAACAGCAGAGAAAGTGTTACACTTAAAGAAGACTGGATGTAGGCCGTGAGAAGAACCTTGAATGTGGCATGTAGTTGCCTTCTATGACTTCCTTTTTAGCAGTCATGCTGTGGACTTTTACAATAGCCGAAGGAGTTGTTCATACTATTTCAGTGATCAATCAAAGGGAAAAACAAATAGTCTTAGTCCTATTAGATGTATTTGCGCCTGTGGGTAATCAGGTCAGCTGTTCAATCATGTGTGACACTAAGAAGAGCAATCAAACCAAGCAAAAAATGGTAGAAAACAACTTCAACTGCAAAGGGTGAAAAATAATATCTCAGACCGTTAACAGTCATGACATTTCACGGACTTCCCAAGCATTCAGCCATCATTAGCCTACATGTTGTGCGATCTCCTCGTTACAATCTGAAAGCATGTCAGATAACAAGCAAAGAAATGCTGTTTCTTTTGCTGACAAAAAGTGAACCGTTAGGGGATACTAAGCTCTTCCTTTTGTCACAGCTTTCTTCAGCTATTACACCATATAAACTGCTGATAAAAGCGTACAGCCTCCTGCCATAAGGCCCAGTGTGGTCTTAATACCACTTTGAATGCTACATAAGTTAAATTAGTTCTGACTCTGCTGATAGCCTGAGGCCTGTCATTAATCTGTTCAGTCGAACAGCCATCTTCAAACACGCTTAACCACTTCCAACGGTCTTAAAGCTCAACATCCGACATAAAATATACAGAATGAGGGTGATATTATTATGCTGAGATGATTAGTATTGGAAAGTGCACGTGAAATATGTTACATAATATCATGTTGCAAGCAGGTGGGTGACAGACACACTGTCCTCAGCATATGTCTGCTGCATTTATGTCAAAAAAGAATTGTTTCAATTCAAGATAAAAGTTTACAAATCTAATCCTCACCACTGTGTATCAGGATTGTGTATGTGACTTAATGTTCTTATGTATTTACATACATTGTAGCTACACAATTATATGATAACCATGTTATTGATACTGTATTTACAACCAGGATGAGGTTTTTGCAAAGAAAGTGCATTATTGTGTATGTTTTCACCTACAAACACCCAACGCCCCCATAATGACTGCACACTTATCTTACTCTACTGGACTCAAACTGACCACAGAATGCAAAAGACGCTCAAACTACAACAAGTTACTGCACAGCACTGCTGGCTATAATGTATTCTGTCTTTATTCATTATATATAGTATTCAGCTGTTTACCTGCTGTGTTCTTTCGCGTTTGAGGGCGGTGGGTGAAGCACAGTTTGGTTGTCCTCCATTTCCACGACACATTTTGTATTCAGTTCAATTTCTGTGGAGAGAAGTTCGTTGGTGTGAAGAGTTCAATCTGAGCTCCTTTGACCGTCTTTAAAATTAGACTCAAGTCTGACTTCAAGCTCATAAACTCGAGCTGAAATGGCGAAGAAATGCAAACTTTATGATAATGTGTCCGCAAAGAGAAACGCGTCGTTTTAACACTCACCTCTGCGGTTCATGGGCCGGACTCTCACCGCAACTTTTACCTTTGAATCCGACATTTTCGTCCACTTTGCTCTCCCACCCTGTCTGTAGTGTGCAGTCTGTGAGTCCCGACGAGCAGCCCGGGTTACTGCCAGGAAAGAATAAAGAAAAGGCAGCAGACTGTAATTAAACGAGCCCAGAGAGAGTCCGGAGCTCCAGGAGAAGAGATGGGGATATGTTCATCTTCTTTTTTTGTTCCTTTAAATCCATCCGGGTTCGCTTTTTGTGCAAATCCAGCACTCAGCTCCAGACAGCATCCCCACCGCCATCTTCCACTGGGAGCAGACTGCTGTCCTCTGGCAGACTGGGAACGGCTTCACGCACCAGCTTCTCGGGGAGGAACCAGTGGAACCAGTGACATGTGAGGCTTTACATGAACCCATGATGGGCATCATTAAAGACGACTTAGAGGTGAGGATGAGAGACAGAGTTTAAACAGTCACATTAAACATGTATTCTGTGTTTGCCCTCTCTCTCTCTCTCTGACACACTACTTTAATTATTGTATATATATTTTAATAATATTAATAATTCATATTAACAACTGTATTATTTACTATAGCAGCAGGGCCGTAGCCCTATTTTTGGAAACACTGAGATACCCATTTTACAAATAACACACACACACACACACACACACACACACACACACACACACACACACACACACTTCACTACAGCCTATAATTTATCATAATTAGGAAAATGTTTTAATCACAAAAGCATAAAAAATATATATTTATAGTATAGTGGTTTGATTTTTTTTTAAATAAAATATATAAATAAAGAAATCTTTGAGAATGTTATAAAATATATGCGTAATTGTGTGAAGCTACAGCTAGCCATAGCTTCCTATCTTTTGAATTGTGACCCCTTTAAAATGAAGTCATTTCTATTTGTTCGACCCCTAATCACCAATCAATCAATTGTGAGCAATTCAACCAAGAGTGTTTTTTAGTTTTTTTACAGAGATGGTTTCATCTCAAGGATTTTTTGTGGCTCAAAAAGGTGAAAGTATGCAGCAAACATTACAAAAACAATGTTTTATCTAACAAATATAGTTGTAATCCTTTAATCATTGCAAAACTGTCAAAACATGTTACCTATACATTGGTTTTCTATGCAAAACAAAGCATACAGCAGCTAATAGCACTCATTTGATTGTTTTCACATTTTTCAATGTAAAACTTTACTTATTAATGACTTAAATAGCATAGCCAGGTCACCTCATCATTTCATAATATGAAAGATACATGTCTCATAGTATACCGCCTGTTCATCATATGTGAGCTATATCATGGGCCCAGCTTCATATTTAGCAGAAAAACTCTTCACAGTATGGTCTCCACTGTCCAGAACGACAAGGGTGTTGTTCAGTGACACAAGTCCAACTGGACGGATGAGGTGATCTCCCACAAGTGGGGTCAGGGCTGGGCCATTCTGGAGCTTCCCCAAACTCCAAATCATCCCCTGATTGGAGTCAATCACAATCACACCTCCATCTTCGTCAAAGGCCACGCCCGACATGTGGAGCCTCACTGGGAACTGCAGGGTCAGGCTGAAACTGTCAGTCTGATAAAGGAGGTGAAAGTCTTTTGTAAAAACTCTTAGCCTCGTGTGTTGGTGCCTCCCTGGTGGATATGTGTCATCAGTTAAATGCTCCATCACTGCAGTGTTCCCAGTCACCCAACAGCAGGCCACCGCTCTCGGATGCTGCAGGTCTGCAATGGCTGTTTGATGCTCTAGAGCGAGGCCTCGAGTATAGTCAACTTTTAACTGGGACAACGTGCCGACCTTGATGTCTGAGACCAGGATGTGCCCACAGCTGTTTGTGTCCACACCCCAGGGCATCTGGAAGGAATCTTTGACCGTCAAAACATGATTACCCCTGGAGGTGAAGACCTTCACAGCTTTATCCCCTGCATCAGTAACCACCAGGTGACCACAGGGAGTCACCGCCACATCCACAGGAAAACATATCTCCCCACTGCCTTGTCCTCTTCTCCCAAAACTGTGCAGCTTTCTGCCCTGTGGACTGAACACCGCCACCCTCTTCTCTCCATCATGCACCACCACTATCGTCCCTGACGATCCCAAAACGGCTATGCCAGTGGGATTGATAAGAGTCCCCCACCCTCCAAAAGCTGTACAGAGGCGCGGAGCTGTGGATGTTAGACTTGCATCCAAGCCAAGGCCTGCCTTTGCCCTTTGAGGAGCAGAAGATGATGGGGGAGTCCGGGACAACAGCAGCTCCTGCAGGTCACTAAGAGCCTGGCAGTGGGAGGTGCTGTCAACACTGCACAGCTGTCGACAGAACGGGCACTCCAGCTTCCTCAGGAGAGGGTGGGACAGAGCCCTGATGCATTCCAGACAGAGTACATGGCCACAGGAGAGGTTCTGTGGTTTGCGCTCCTTCTGCTGAGTGCTGAACTTCTCGAAGCAGACTTTACACTCCAGCAAGTTGATCTGGATATCTCTCAAAATCCCCTCAGGACTCAGGTTGCCACGACTCGGGGAACCAAGACTCTCGGCCATGACCGAAATATCCCAATGTGCTGTAACCCTGGTGAGACGGATCAGTCAGCTGATGCAGGCTGCAGGAGGTTAAGGAAACCAAAAATAGAAAGACTGGTGATTCAAATTAGATGGAGAGAGTGATGACAAGAGGGATATGAAGGCAGAGCATGTAAAATTTTTGTCAACACACTCATGTCCTATGCTTTAGGCCCAACAGGTCACGTGACATTTTGCACAACACTGAGGCTCTCTGCTGCCCTCTGTTGGAAATGAGCTTACACACATGTTGGAAAAGTGAAGTGTGGTTTTAAACAGAAAAGAGAAAATAGCAGAAATAAACTTCATTCCATATTTTATATGTTTACTACCTGTTATACAACAAGGTATTTGGCTTGATTTAAAGCTAGGGTCAGCTGTTATGTGGTGTTGCAGTTTGCCTGAATACTCACTGTGGGTTGACTGCTGCTGAACACTGTTCTTGTTTTCGGCTATTAAACATTCTTTGCTGTTCTTTTCGAAGGGAACATCAACCGTACCTTCAAAAACATGTTGTAATAGGTCAACACGAGGCAGCTATTTCAGTCTGGGAGTTTCACGGTTTGCAGACTGAGTGAAATCTGATCCAACAGGCAGTGCCAGTCAGCCAATCCAGCACCCCTTTGCTGCAGCAGGGCATTCTTCAGAGGTCGAGCAAGGTCTTTCATGATTTCCTATTGTTATGTATTCAAACAGTCTCCTACTCCTGTGAATGTCATCATTTATTTTATGAGTCCAATAATAACTCAAAGAGTTTATGAGTAAATGTAAAACATTTTATTATTTATTATTTCACAGTGAAAAAGAACAGCCATTTTTATCAGAATTGTTTTTGGCAAATGACATCTAAATCCAGAGACAATGTACCATTTATTGTGTCTACTGTAGCAGGAGAGCCTGGTCCATTCCACAGAGGTCAACATCTGGATTGTTGAGGATTATGAGGGATATATCTGTACTGAGATGATGCTGACAGAGCAAATGAAAATAAACATTCAAGAAAGCACTCGAGAGCAGAAGAATCAAAACACAAAAAGCAAACATTTAGTCGTAATACAAACTGCGAAAAGTTTAGAATAAAAAAAGAACATGCAAACAGGCACAAGGGGTGAATAAAATGTTTCGATGACAGTGAAAGACATAAAAATAACATTACTAGTGCCCTGGTGTGTGGTGCTATACGAAGATCTCTTGACTACTCTTGAAACATTTTCCTACCAAAACACTTGATTTGACACAGCCATGCAAATGCAATATATGCCATAACAAGAAGGTTGACAGTAAAACAAAAACACACCTGCACATAGACAGGTAGAACCTGACATCACATGCAGGGATTTTAATAATTGCCCTCCATTATCAGTACATTAACAGAAAAAAAAAAAAAGATAGCAGCCACCGAAGGACAGGGAGAATAAAATCACACAAGGTCACAATGATTCACAAAATACTTAAGCATTACAAAATGTACAGCATTTGCAAGAAAACATTCTGAAAAGTGCTTAAACTGTGTACTTTGCTTAGTTCCAGGTCAAACACAATCGGTCAATGATCCCACCAAGCTAAAGCCGTCTTGCATTGAAACCCTGCCCACATTCAAGTTATAAACACGAAAACATTGTGAACATCTATGATGTAAATAGACAATAGACGACAGGTGCTAATAAAAAAGACCTTAGCCTTTCTGTGCTATAAACATAGAGTCTTAAATTCATGTGATAAAGTCTACATAATGGCTTTTAACATTGAAATGTGTTGAAGCAACATACGCGTTAAGGCTGGTGTGAACCAGTCAAATGTACATTGACCATCGATGATATACTGTATTGTAGAATAGTTGTTTGTAAATAATAGTTACAAGCTACAATGATCATGCAGTCACATTTACAATTGGCAGTTTTTATTGCCACCTCTTTTTCACACCCACAACCATGCTTTCTCTCTCTCTCTCTCTCCCTCTCTCTCTCTCACACACACACACACACACACACAGAAACCTGTGATCAGTGGTTTAGGAGTGTTTTTTACAACTACAGCACACAGTTAGCTGTGTATCTCTCTAGTCCAAGCCTCTGTGCACTCCTAATAACACTGCATGGGCCTGTTCATCCGCATAGCCCCTCCTGTATCAACTCCCTCTACTGTAGGTGAGGGCTTTCTAGACTTAAATTACACCAGGAAGTGGTTGCATCTTTACCCCATTTTCAACCTGTGATCCTTCACACCTGGCTCCCTGGAGTGAGTTCAGGAGTCGCACACCAGCCTCTGGCTCCAACTCCTACTCCTACTGGCTGTCCATGCCATTGATGGATTTGGTCTTTCCAGAGCCCCTCCCTCTGCGTCGGGTTGTAGGGCTGTCGTCGTCCACATCTGAATCTTCTGAAAAAAGGAGGGTCAAACACTTTGGGATGAGTTTATAAAATAAGGTAACTGAACTTTGCAGGATGAGTAAAACACCATTCCAAACACTAGAGGGCAGCCCTTTACAAGATTAGAGCTGAAGATTAATCTTTACTTTCATCAGCCTTTGTTTTTGTGGTTGATGAATTACAGTAAAGTCACTGTACCTTTAAATACTTCTGACACTTGGTCAGCATATTCCGGGTAGTTACTGTCTTCACATTCAGAGAGGCTCTGTGAGAGGAGAAGAGATTCAGACACATGACACACATACCACTGACTGGACAGGGAACATATAGCAGCTGACTGGTGAAGATGTCTGAAACTCTATATTCACAGAAGAGTATGTGAGCTGATTCTTTAGATATGGAAAACGCTACACTGCTGGCTTCGCCTTATCAGTTGAGGAAATGGCTTCTTGTCATTCGGGCATAGTTGTAAAGGATTAATGCCACTCACCATACTAGTGCAATGTTTACCAAGTAATGCAACAAGTATCAACCAATGTTATCTAGGAGCGTTCTTGTATTACTCACAGGCAGCAATACAGCCGGGGTGTGGGACTTTTTCTATTAAAATCAACAGCCGTTACATTCAAGCCCTTGCCAAGGGAGTTCACATGATGCTGTAATTTGGAGTTATGGGGTCTGATGATGAAATTGCTTTCTTTAAGTTTGTTTTTTTATCAGGCGCATCAACTCCAGAAACTTAGCTTCCTCAATACTCCTAGCTGCTGCTTCTTCTCCAAGGTCTCTCCCTCATGGTAATTACGCTCACTGCCAGAAGGGGAGACACAAGGTCCGCACTCCAACTTAAATAAATGGACTTTAATTTATTTTGCCGTTGCAGCCTTAATTAATGACCATCATGAGCGTGATACTACATCAGTCTAAGATTGACGTAAAAGTGGCGCTCATTTTGACATGTGATCAAGACGTAATATGTACACCATATTTACATACCAAACATATTCAAATATATATTTTAACACTGGCAGGTGTATAAATCACACAATCGCCTTAGTGTCTACAGGTTACTTTAACAAGTTGGGGTTTCCATGAATCCCTGACAAGATTCAAGATAGATTTAAACTGAGAACAATATAAGTTACTTTTCATTATGAACTTTATGACAAACTTTACAAAAAATAAAAAAAATAAAATAAAAAATATATAGACATACCTTTTGTCTTGGACCATAAATTTCCGCATACCACACCATTCCATACAGGCACAGGAATGTAATGAAGGCCTAAAAACAGATCACACATAACAGAGACTGCTTAATGATTCATGGATAACACATAATCAGTTACACACAGCACAGAACATTTTGCTGTTTTTTTTTTATGTTGAAAGACGTATGAAAATTGATTGTGTGTCGGCAGCAAAGCAAAGTCACAAGATGTCATGGCTTTCGTCTTGACACAGAAATGTAGCATTACTGTGATCCTTATCTTACCAAACACAGCAGCCAGAGGATCACATAGAGGACCTGTGTTTTTGAGAACAAGTCCTGTCCGAACTTAATGCACGCCAAGGCCTCCAGAAAGGCTATTGCCCTGTGAATGAGGAGAGAAAAACAAACACTAACTAACCAACCAACACTGGCTTCTCTGACTTTAAGTAAAATACATTTTGATTTAACTGAAAAAAAGCTCAAAATATGCCCCTCTGTGGCTTTTACCTGAGAGAAATTAAATTTGTTTTGTAAGGGCTACAATATAGGTTTCACTTACCCAAACACCCAGCACTGGGTCCCAACTCTCTTGCATTGCGTGTCTGTGAGGTACGCATAATACTGCCTGGAGCAAAAAACAATGCAAACAATGCAAATATCAGACAATGTTATCTGCAGTTCAAGTCTGTAACTTGTCTAATCGGTAATCTCTGTCCAAACAAGGAACTGGAAAAAACATGTAAATATGTTCGGTTTCTAGGGTTCATTTTCTTACTAACAAAATTTTCTTTTTACCTCACTGTTGGAGCTGTGATGATACCAACAAACAGAATCCGACACCAGCTAAGAGCATGGCTTGCAGGAAAGATGAAAATGTGCTTGAGGAAGAATGTGTTCAACTCTGTTAGCTATGGACAAAGAGACAAACAGGTAGAAGAGATTAAAGATCTTCATATGTAATAGCACATTTTGGTTTTAGCTTTGTATTCAAGCACATTGAGTTTTAAATGATGTGTGTAGGAAGATTAGCACTTTTTATACACAATCCCCAGTATACATGATCTTAAATAAAGACTCTAAGAAGAAATAAAAGTATTTAGATTTACTGTTCCAAACTTGTACAATTATTAAAATTGAAAATGAATATCTATGTTGACGCTATTTGCTTCAAGAGGGGTTTCATCCTTTCTGTGTTTTTCAAGCATTGTAACAAAGGACAAGTTGGATTATGGTCAGGTGCTCGATTTAGAAAGTCAAGAACATTGCACAGTTTGGATCTAAAAACCTACTGGTTGCTTTGGCTTTATCCTGCTGTATTGTTGTAAGATTATTGTAGGTATGAAAAGGGCAACAGTTTCTACTATGTTCACCAAGTAGAAATGTAAATTCTCTTAAACACCTTAAAGCTGCAAATCCAGGGTGCTTTTGTCCAGTGCCAACACAATAGTAGCTGTGTCACTATTCTACTACTTATGGAGACTTTAGGACTGTCATAGGACTTTTTCCACAGCAGACATTTTGTTTGTCATAGTAGGAAGAGCACATAACATAAACAATGGCTCTGTTCTATTCGATTGTCCCTAAACTAGGAGTCTGAGATGGCCACCATGCAAAATACCAGGACACTGACTGAAGCAGCTAAATGGAACTCTGCCATCTTTAATTTAATAAGTTATACCTGTGCTTTTCCTTTGAAACGTCAACATGTCTTCTGTGAATCGGCTTAATGACACTTGCTACCGAAATATTGTTAACACATTTTACATGAGGAATTAAACTATTTGAAGTTTAAACTGTTAAATGGTACCTGTAGATTAAAGCGCTTTATTGTATACACATTAAAATGTTTTAATGTCCTATATTCTAACTTCTAGATTATATCTCACACTATGGGCTCATTGGTGTTTCTCTGGCTATCCTAAAGCTAGAGAGTATAGGTAAGTCACAGGTATATTTAAGTCAGGTACTGTTTGTGACGTTACTTTATTACAAATAAAATCTCCAGGTTGATTTATCATACTGGAACTACATGTACTGCACCAAGTCTTTTCGGTTTCTAGGTGCCATTTGATTGATTGACTTAAACAATTTTTTAATAGTCATATATATACAAACATACAGGTACATACATGAAATTTGACCACTGCATTTAACACATCCTAAGCATTTAGGAGCAGTGAGTTGCTGTGAAGCAACTTGGGATTTAGTGACTCATTCAAGTGTCCGAATCGAACCGCCAACCTTGTGAATAAATGACAACCTGCTTAGCTAGTCGGCCCCTCAACACCTGCATTGCACAGGTAATGTAAGCTTAAACCTTCCTGTCAATTTTACAGCTCGATGATCTTTCATTTCTTGAACTATTATTATCATCGTGCATGTCTCTCCCATGAACATACATTTTCTCATTATATGAATGTTAAGCGGTTTTACCACACTCTAGTTCTTTTTTATTTTAGGGACCATAAATCTCTCTAACAGCATATGGTTTAATGTCATCACAGGACAAGCACAGGTATAGCTAATAAGACTTAACAACATGTGCCAATAAGTTGTTCCAGTGAGACTGTGAGCACGAAAGCAGAGCTGTTGAACTGGGCCACCTACAAGGAACGAGTCATTATTAACGTTTTAGTTACACTTGAGTTTGACTAGTCAAAATGTGTGTTGCGGCATTGAGACTTAATTTGTGCCTTATTACAGGCAGATGAAGTAAAAAGATCAACCAGTTCAGCCAGGACAGTAACACACAAAGCTTCGTCCCACAATGCCATTCACACTTGGATAAACAAATTGTCAACAACGCTAGCTGTTCATTTATGAGGACACTCTGCCTTAGTCCCTCTCAACCGACTGGATAATGAGAGGGAGGCCTGCTGCCGTGTTATTCACTCATTTGGCCCGGAGCCTGTGTGGTTGGAGCCAGTGAAGAGCAGCTAAACTGTCACCACGCTGAGTAGAGCTGAGACGTCCCCCATCACTTCAACTAATTCTCAAAGAATGGTAATTACCATTTAAAGCAGAGAGAGAGAGAGAGCGAGAGAGAGAGAGAGAGATGGGAACTGCCTGAGTGAGGGCGAGGGGAGGAACATTTTCATCACCACACAAAAATCAGTGAAAGCTTTCATCACCATGGTTGCCAACGGGTAGAAATTTGCCAGCCGGTTGACTGTACAGTGGAAAAAGCAATGGACCCTACTTAGGTTCTCCATGCACTGTTTTCTCATTAGCATAAATTGCTCGCAAGTAATCTATCATACTTTTTAACTGTATAGGATTAGATGTTAATGTGTAGAAAGCAGGACACTCATTCATTATATGGATCCATGTGAGAAAGGTTTTAGATTTCAACAGCAGAGGAGGCAATTAGATTATCCTGGATTTAGCACGCAAAGCACACCGGATGATCCCTGACTAGTCAGCACTTAGTCACCGTGAGATGGCGAGAGAGTGTTTCTCAGTGACCCACCTGCCAGATGATCATGAACAGATAGACGCCCATCACTCGCTGCAGGGAAGACTTTGGGTCAAGCCAACGTACGTAGGTCCAGCTTGCAGGGGTAAACTGTAACGCAGCACGCTTGATCTTCCCTGTCGTGGTGTGGATGTCCCTGGGGGAGAAGCACAGGAGAAGGATTACAGAGACTTGCAGAAATATTTACGGTAAGTATTGTGGTAGTAAGGTAGACAAAGCAGAATGAAAGTAATGCCATGACATTAATTATTCACATCCACTCCGCCTTGATGAACTTGTGAGATCATATTTCAAAAACAACAATTTATGCATCTTAAGATGGTTTCTTACATGCATTGCTTGAGGTATTAGTTAGCTCTTACTTATGTGAATTAACATGTCTTACTTATTTTTACACTTTTATAACATGGATAAATGTTTTTAATGTCATAAAAAAAAAAAACCATTAAAATATCTTAAATTAGGCCAACATTAAAACAAATATTGAACTTACATTATAAAGCATTAAGGCAATAAATCAAAGAAGTATATAAAAAACTATTTCGTCAGTTAGGGCTGATAACATAATATGCACCAGGCTTTCCATATAAACCCTACTTCCCCAACGCTAACTTTAAACTAGCATAACAAATCCAAAAGGCTTAAGATGAACACAAAACTGTGAAGAATATATCATTTCCAGATTGTAGGGTCATACTTAATACTGGCCCAGTGGTAGGTCCTCATCTCCAAAAAGCGACAGACAGTCATGCCAAGCCAGATGCCTCCTCCATTACACAGCAGAATGTCCAGGATCACCTGGTCCCACCAGCACTCAGCAAAGTTAGGCAGCAGATGCATGAAGAATAGCTGAACAGGACATGAGGAGGCCATGAGTGTCTTCATCATATCTTAAAAAAACCTTACTTCTCAGTCTACAATAATATTCAATATGGATTATGTTACGTTATTGAGAATGACCAAAACCCATCAATTCCAATGGATAACACACTAAAAACACCAGCTTAATTCACCTCCTAAAGAAACAGAAGGAGAGGCAGGCTGCTAGCTAATGAGAAAGTGATGTTACACAATATTTAGGGTGTGTTAACCTCATTTGGTATGTGCTTGCTTACCTCAGTAAGCTCCCAGGTAATACTGATGGTCCAGCAGAGGCCATAGCTTCGAATAAGCAGGGCCTTCATACCCCAGCCCCAGAAATGGCTAAATGCAAAAATGTCAAAATGGCTCAGGATTCTCTCCCAGGTGATGACATGGCAGTTCACAGCGTAATCCTGCAGAGAGCAGCACAAAAAGCCTCATTAAAATGATTGATAATCCCCTGCCAGTGAACGCAATTGGTGCAGGTGAATCAATATGAAAATTATTTTCTGTGCAAGTCGACATCACTCACCATTATGTCTGCCTCTCTCTTGGCATAACGCAGGTTTGGGTCCAACCAATACATTAGCTGCTTCACCTGATGCCAGTTGAGGAAGATGATTAACACCAGGAACAGGAAGTAGAGGACACTCAGACCTTAACAGCAGAGAGAGAGAGAGAGAGACATGACATTAGGGAGGGAAATCTCAGGTCCGAAATAGAAAAGGTTTTCACCCTCTGAGAGTTTTATCAATACTCACCAAAAACTATTCGCCATATTGCTGGATGCGGCCTGGTGAATGGACCTAAAGTGAGGCACATGAAGATACTATTTCAAACACATCATCTACAACATGTGATGGAACGGACACAAGTTTCTCGTAACGCAGAAACAATTAAATATGTGTTTCCTTGTATTGTTGTTTCACATATATACCACTTGTATAACCCAAGACCTTTTTGCTTCCTTGTTTTGTTTTCACAGTAATAATTCTGCAAATGTCCCCACTGTCAGACTGATAAATAATTATCTTACAGTATCAGAATGGGTTTCCTTGTTCTAACTAAGGGTGTCATATTACCAGTCTTGTATGTAAGCAACGTAAATAACAATGTTTGTGGGAAAACCTTCAGGCTAACTGTAATAATGGCGATGCAGATACAGTAGACTATACTCAAATGATGACATCAGGGTGATTGCTTTGGCTCACCGTTAGGAAATGCTAAAACACTGATGACCAGAAAGAAGGAAATGACCAGGATGAGCCCCACCCAGATATTATTGTTAGGATGTCCATCATCTCTGCAGGAAACAGAGACAGAAAGTGTCCAAGCGAACAGTAAATATCACCAGAGACACTATGATACATGTAAAACAGCCACTTTTAAAAACAACATTAGTATAAGTTGTGTATGTGGATGTGAATGTGCCTCACACATCTCAGAGACATTAGTGTTTGCATTATATATTATATATTATATTAGACTACAGAGTCAAAACGTGGATTGTAAAGCAGATAAACTGTAACTTGTTTTTGATACATTGTTGTAGCTAAGCACAGGAAACACACGTTTACAACACATTTATCTTTATTAACTTAATTAAAAGACAGTAAAAGCAGCCAGGAGTCACTGAGGAGGTTATCCCAGTGTCTTTCAGAGAGGAAGAGCAGCTTTAAGCAGCTTTAAGCAGCTTTAAGCAGCTTTAAGCAGCGTTACCTGTCAGAGCATCACTGCTGCTGTTAGCCGCTAGCTAACGAGGCTAACATAGCGAGCTAATGCTAACCCACGCTAGCTGAACGACTCACCTCGCAAAGGCGAAATACATGAGACTGAGCACGGTGCATGTCAGCAGCGTGATGGTGTGAGGCCTGTAGAAGAACTCGATGGTGATGTCCTCAACCTGCTGCTCGTTTATCATTCGGAAATGCATCCTGTAGTTCACATCATCCTTGCTCAAGGTGTGGGACCCGCTGTACACGGAAGCCATCAGGACCCAGCACTGCTGCCTGAAACCAGCACTACTGCCTGAAACCAGCACTACTGCCTGAAACCAGCACTACTGCCTGAAACCAGCACTACTGCCTGAAACCAGCACTACTGCTGTGAAACCAGCACTACTGCCTGAAACCAGCACTACTGCCTGAAACCAGCACTGAAACCAGCACTGCTCACTGTGACCCTCTGCTGCCTGAAACCAGCACTACTGCCTGAAACCAGCACCACTGCACCAGCACTACTGTGAAACCAGCACCACTGCCTGAAACCAGCACTACTGCCTGAAACCAGCACTACTGCCTGAAACCAGCACTACTTAACCAGCACTACTGCCTGAAACCAGCACTACTGCCTGAAACCAGCACTCACTGTGACCCACCACTGAAAACCAGCACTACTGCCTGAAACCAGCACTACTCTGCCTGAAACCAGCACCACTGCCTGAAACCAGCACCACTGCCTGAAACCAGCACTACTTAACCAGCACTACTGCCTGAAACCAGCACTACTTAACCAGCACTACTGCCTGAAACCAGCACTCACTGTGACCCACCACTGCCTGAAACCAGCACTACTGCCTGAAACCAGCACTACTTAACCAGCACTACTGCCTGAAACCAGCACTACTGCCTGAAACCAGCAAACCCACCACTGCCTGAAACACTGCCTGAAACCAGCACTACTTAACCAGCACTACTTAACCAGCACTACTTAACCAGCACTACTGCCTGAAACCAGCACTACTTAACCAGCACTACTTAACCAGCACTACTGCCTGAAACCAGCACTCAGTGACTGAGGGAGGGATGGTTAAACACAGTCACACAGCAGACCAGCAGCGTGCAAATAAGATGCAACCAACAGAGTGGAATGACCAAAAGAGGGTTAAAGAAGGGAAGACAGTTATAGAGACATTATTCCCTTTTGATTGTGATTGGTGTTCATGTTTGCAGGGAGAGTCACATGTCCTCCTGCATCATGTGCTGATTGTTTACAGCGTGACCTCCATGCAAGGACTGTGAAGCATGACAGAGTTTAGAGGTTGACTTCTTATGAAATCACTTTACTGTCTTAAACTGTGACCTCCTGAATTCATATTCATTTGTCTGGAAGGTGAAAGAGGCATGAACATTGCAGGCATTACTGAAAATCATTAGAAAAATCTCTTTTAGATTTCATAAGATCAAAATTCTTAAAATTCAAATTTAGTAACAATTATTCACTTTTTGGTTTAAGTTTACAAAGAAAAAAAGTCTAATTGGATGGCAAAAATAATTGAGTTATTATGCAACAGCCAAGTACTATGACGCCATGTTTTGAAAGCATTGTCAAACACTTTATATATTTAGGAGATACCAGTTTTGGTTTGGATTAATGTATCTGAATCACAATCTAAATTTGGACAAAAGTCTGACCTAGAAGATAATAGCAGAAACATAGCATAAAAAACAGCTGTTGGATGCATTCAAAATATTATACTACTGTGACCTCCTGAATTCATATTAAATGGTTTTTTTTTAACATACTTACCTCTGTACAGTTATTTGAATCTTAAATGAATGTGTTTTGTTGAATACTTCATGCACTGCAAGGTTAATTTACTTTACACTTTATTTTGTGTGTGTGTGTGTGTGTGTGTGTGTGTGTGTGTGTGTGTGTGTGTGTGTGTGTGTGTGTGTGTGTGTGTGTGTGTGTGTGTGTGTGTGTGTGTATTGCCCCCACGTGGCTGCTCCTGGCTTCACATGTCACTGAAACCAAAAACACCCTCAGCTCCCAGCAGGGGTCCCTGTCGTTATTCATTACGAGCAGCAAGAACCGACATGGGCATCACTTTTCTAAAATGTACCGTTAGTGATAATTGTGTTGGTTAAGGAAATAAGTGCAAAGGGATTTAGAAAATGAATTTACACATCTTATGCACGGAATAATACACACAAAGAATGATGAGAAAAAAGGATGCAAAATCATGTTTAGTACTAGAGTACCACTAACCCCTACTCAGGGTAGGAGATTAGGTCAGTGGATGGTACTCTAGTACCATTATTTCATTACTATAATTATCATTTGCAGAGCCGTGTTTGAGAAGGGTTACACAATTGTCTAACAACTTAAAGTTTGCATGGCAATTATTTATTTTTTGGTTGTAAAACAAAAAGTAAGAAATCTCTTGTTCTCTCTAGGTTTACACCGGTATATGCTCGCACTATTTTCTCAACTTGATTATTGTAGGCTATCTTATGAATATGTGGGACATTTCATTTGTAGTTTGCAGCAAATGCCTCAGAACAAAATGTGTTAAATTATTTTTTTATGATACCAAATGTAGATATACTTATTTGGGGGGTAATTTGCATAATTTCCTGATTTAGAAATCAGTTAATTATTGTTTTAGCTGTATATCTGTTATTGCCCAAAGTAGAAAATATGAAGTAGCTCAACAAAAAGACAAAGAAGGCATAAACAAATTAAATATTCATTTTTATTTGCAGAAAACAAAGTTACAGTGTGATTCACAGAGAACAGAACAAAAGCAAACAATGGTTACAATACAAGAAGTTTTAGAATATTAGCTTAATTTCCAGGAGTTGAGATTAAGGATTAAACAGTAATTTGTTGTAAAATGATTAAAAATTGCAAAATATGATAGGTAGATGTACACAAACAAAATCATTGGTAATCTATATCCAAGAGCTGACTCATTCAACTGCTTGTATGACACTGATTGCCTCTTTTGCACTTTTGATACAATAAGGATTTAAAAGTACCATGAATAAGAGGTTGCTCTTTGGCTTGTTGAGCTCCATCAAACCTCAGTCTCCTTGTTTCAGCAGTATGATGGGCTGCAGATAAAGAATGACCACTATTAGTCAGAATAATCTTATTCCTTTCACAGTTTATGCAGACGCGTGTGTGTGTGTGTGTGTGTGTGTGTGTGTGTGTGTGTGTGTGTGTGTGTGTGTGTGTGTGTGTGTGTGTGTGTGTGTGTGTGTGTGTGTGTGTGTGTGTTTAAAATTGACATACCAAAGAGTTGAAATGTTGTCTGCATACAGCTTTACTCAACCAGTAGATCAAGGAAGAGCGATTAACTTTTCAATAACCAGCAGAGTCAAAATCAGTCCCTGGATTCCTTCGAAGAGCTTTGAAAGTTGAGACAGAGGTGGAATAAATGCACTTTGCTTTGTATTTCAGAGAGCAACAGATGTTACTTTATAGAAGATAAATGCTATCATACCTTTTTATTGTTTGTGCTGTTTTGTTGTGGACCAAGAAACATCGCGCAGATAATAACTGCTGCAACGGACCAGAAGAAGCTGATGATGTTCACAGTGAACGACAGCTTTGTCTGGAAGGTGAAAGAGGCATGAACATTGCAGGCATTACTGAAAATCATTAGAAAAATCTCTTTTAGATTTCATAAGATCAAAATTCTTAAAATTCAAATTTAGTAACAATTATTCACTTTTTGGTTTAAGTTTACAAAGAAAAAAAGTCTAATTGGATGGCAAAAATAATTGAGTTATTATGCAACAGCCAAGTACTATGACACCATGTTTTGAAAGCATTGTCAAACACTTTATATATTTAGGAGATACCAGTTTTGGTTTGGATTAATGTATCTGAATCACAATCTAAATTTGGACAAAAGTCTGACCTAGAAGATAATAGCAGAAACATAGCATAAAAAACAGCTGTTGGATGCATTCAAAATATTATACTACTGTATCCAAAATAATGCTATCCATTCATCGCATGCCATTATTTTTAAATCACCTCTTATTCACATATTTTAGATGATTTTTTACTTGCGAACAAAAACTTTTTTTTTTAACTTACCACGTGCATGTTTGGAGACTGTCCAGCTGCATAGGACAGGATGCCACAGACCACAAACTAAGATATTAATAAAAACATGTCAATTATTTAACACAGAAATATAAATATAAAGAATATTTTGAAGTATCAAAAGAATACAAGATAAAGATAGATAGATAAATGTGTTTGACCCCATGCAGGGAAATTGAAATGTCACTGAAGTAAAAGGAAGTAGAAGAACAGACGCATATTTATGCAGTTCCCTGTTAAACAATAAGTAAAAAGCAATGGAAATGTCTATAGAATTGGTTTCTAATTGTATTTCCACACAGTTATCATGAGTGGTAACTTACTTATTGGAGTTGATTAAATTTGTAGTTTTGCAATTGTATTTACCAGAACACTGGGTAGAGTGTAGATCCTGGTGGAGTCGCCTGTCTCAGTAAAAACCAAGCTGAGCGTGAGAATGAACACACCAGCGATGGCTTGGGCTGCCTAATGAAAAAAAGAGACAAAAACTGCATTACAACGGTGGTTCCAGACAAAAATACTAGTATAAAGCTATGAAATATTCTATGATCATGATTCTTCTTGTGTATGAAACAATTCAACTTACTCCAAGAGGTTTAGGTTTCCCTTTGATAGCAAAGACCTTGTAGGAATCTCTGTACACACACTGAAATTTATCCGGCATCAGTTGACCCTCTCCAGCGTCCCTCAGACTCCCGATGGGAATGGTGATGATCATTGATTCATCACATACAAATGTCTTCTTCATTCTGTGAACACCATTTAAGCAAAGAATGTTAAATCAGTTTTATTATCCCTGTGGCGATCTGCTGTTAAGATTTTCAGTTACATACCTTTTTTTCTCGTCTTATCTTGATTCAGAGCTGAAATTCTCGACTTTGTCAAAATGAGCTTGACAAGGAAATGAGCTGCCATGCATATCGTCATATGCCCCCCCCCCCCACACACACTTCTCTCTCTCTCTCAGGCACAAACAGACACACACAAAAACCCACAAAATGTTTTCGCAAAGACTGATTTGGCGAACATTTAAAACTGCAAAGATATTGATATTTAAACTTATTTATTTTTATAAATATAAATAAAAGGGTATTTGTCAAATCATAAATACTGCCACCATGACATATAACTAAGGGCACTGAGGGTTTAAACTGAATGATATTGAAGATACCACTGGCAGAGTGAGGAAGTTAAGAGCTGACCTCATCTTTCAGAGTATTTGCAGGGAAGTGAAAAACATGCCTCGAGTGTGAGCCACTTGTTTGAGGTCGAATACACTGTGAGTGTGAAATAGATGCTTCTCAAGCCAAACCGGGTAAGATATAAAAAAGCTTTTTTTTATATTTTTCAATATAGAATATTAATTTGCGAGCAACTAAATGTCTGCATGTATAGTACACACCTTCTCATTCAATGTTTTTTCTTTATTTATATTTTCATTTTTTTCTACATTGTAGATTAATATTGAAGACATCCAAACTATGAAGGAACACATATGGAATTATGTGGTAAACAAACAAATGCTCAACAAACCAGAATATGTTTTAGATTTTAGATTTTTCAAAGTAGTTAGTGAGAAGGTGTGTCCAAACTTTTGACTGGTACTGTACATGTGTATGAAAGTGGATTGAAAGTTTTTGTGAATGCTAATTGTGTCATCTAAGGAATAAAAAAAAGAATAAATCTGCTTAGTATATGAGAATTAAACTGTTGGGAAAGGTATTTATTTCCATAATAATTTTCAAAGCTGGTTGTGGTGATATAGTGAAATTTATCTTTAATATCTCATCTCTTGTATTTACATAAATTAAGTTAAAAAAAAGTCACTTTTCTAGGACTCACAGTAAGAATTAAAGTACACATATGTAACACTAAAAACCATCATCCCTCCAGGTCAGAGAAGCACCATGGCCTGTGCCGATGTCGACATGGATATCCATGGAGGTGATGAAAGGCCACGCATAGCCATGCAGAGAGAGTCGCTTATGATGCGACACTACCAGGCTACAGAGCTCATGCCAGACAAGGAAGGGCCGCTGCATGACCTTCTGCAGAAACAACCTGCTGTGTTGGGGGTGAGTGACAAAATGGCTCAGGTTGTCATGCCAACATACAAACCCTTTGAAAAGGTAGTATTGTTTAACTATTACTGAGATTCTGTCACAGGGATTTTGACTCAACTCTATGGTGTTGGTGTTGTACACTAACTGTGCTCTAACACAGTTTTATATTAAGAAAAACATGTTGCCTCTTTCATTGCACTGAATTGGGTTTTGAGATTCCCTAGTTTTAGTCTCTAAATGTATATGATCCCTGTAGATATGTGTAATATGTTTGTTTGAATGTAGAAGACTCTGAAAACAATACATAGAAATATGATACATTGCAAATGGTTGTATCAAACAAATATAAGTCATAAAAACTCCTATATAGTCCCTTTTATCCTGAGAACAATGCAAAAACACACACACACACACACACACACACACACACACACACACACACACACACACACACACACACACACACACACACACACACACACACACACACACACATTGATAATGGAGCATACTTACCAATCAGGGGCATGCAGGGATTGACCTACCAGCCCTGAGACATGGACAACATGGTCTACCTGAGTTGTTATCAGTCTGCATGAGTAAAACAAAATATAATAAATTATAGACCTGCAAACTGCTTTCTAAAAAAAAGTGTCTGATCCAAACATATATAAAACAGTATAGGCTTAATGTGATAATATTATTGTAATCAATCAGTCTTTACAGTAGAAGTCTATTATTTAGTGCCTGAGTGTATTTCTTCATAGTTGGAAACTAAGATGGAGGATTTGAATTATTATTAATCACAATCTTTTACTCATTCCTCCCTGTGACTATGTTATTTTATGTCTAAACATATTTACACCGCAGTTTATGCAAGATATCACAAAAAACTTTAATGGTGCAGTAAAGGAGGATGTCCAAGATAACTTGTATACCTTTTGCATCTTTGGATAGCAGCAACAGGAAATACTTGGTTGAGGGTTTTGTGGTTTTCTAACTCTTAGGTGCAAAAAGCTCAGAAAACCCTATCTTTGTAATACTGTGGATATGTGCATAAGATTGTCAAAGGTTAAATCACTGTTGTGTTGCTAATTGCTTATTTATTATTATGATTTGGATGAAAATACATCTTATTTGGGCAACAAGATTCAGATTTTCTTTCTGTTGAAATGTTACAAACATTAATTAATTAAGATGCATGTGATAAACGGACACATAGAATGTCCTGAACTCTGTGTCTCTGTACGTCCGTCAGTCTCTGCAGTTGGTGAGCGGTCTCCTCAGTGTTGCAGTGGGAATACTTTTTGCAGTAACCCAGGATATGCAACAATCCCTTTTCACGCTGTTCAGACTTTCCCAACTGACCGGAGCACTTGTAAGTCTCTGCCTAAACTACGTACATTAAAAAAATGTAATAGTAAAACTAAAAGGTCTTTTAGAATTTGTTAAATCAAATGTTCACGTTAATTTCAATGTAGTGATTTTGCATCCTTGTCCTCTGCAGTTCATCATTGCCGGAATTATTTCCAACCTGTTGTTCAAATACCCAAGATTACTGCCTGTAAGTACAACTCGATCCAAGCCAAAGAAACAACTTAGAACAATTAAGTACTTAATAAAAAAAAGATAACGTATGGCTAATGTTCCAGGTGTCCCTCATGGTCAACTGTGGCTGCATTATTGTCGCTGGAGTTTCAGCATGTCTGATAACTGTTGACCTGGCTCACTGGAGTCAAGAAAATGATCAGCATTTGAAGGTAAGACCATGTGACGAATATGACAAAATGATATACTTCAAACTGCTTATTTACCAATAGATATTACATATATTTGCTTGTACAAAAACTCATGTATGCTTGATCATTTTTGTGTTTCTAACAGCTGGAGGTGCTGGAACTTTGTGTGTTGGCAATTGAGGTTCTTCTCTCTGTAATCCTCTGCTTCTGGATCTATAAAGAGAAACGCGCCAAATCACCATGATTAAGCAAACAAAGAAGACATTTGAGAATTGAATACTTCAAATTAAGTGTCTGTATATAACAACGGTCGCCTGACTTCTGTAAAAGAAGTGTTAGCACTCTTTGTTTTTTCGCGTGGCTTTTTTTTCCTGTCTCGATTGCCTTTATTGGAGCTTAAACCCCTGCTGAACAGCTCTGGGCTGTGGTCTGCGTCTGATGTTTGACTCGGACTGAGAACACAAGACTTGTGGTAAATAAATGTCAGCTTCTCTCATGTGAAGGAAAAACCACCCTTCACCCTCTTCGTCTCTCTGTGTAACGCTAGTAGGGGGCCTCATAGTGTTGCTCTGTCGGTATATGTGAGGATGTCTGTGTGGTTTGACACTGCTCGGTTATCTGTGGAAATATCTGCAATGTGTTTTTAGATGCATTCACACTTCCAGCTGCTTTAAACGTACAGAACGCTTAACAGAACAAGGAGGTATTTGTGTGTTATTGGCATTAGCCACTGGTGGAAATACTTCATTTTAAGTAAAAAAGGCAAAGAAATGATTACAACATGTTTTAAACATTTTAATCACCTGTACAAACTTGTCATAACAGAAGACTGGCAATAAAAGAAAGACATTGTCTACATAGATCTGCCTGCTTTTTTTGTTTGTTTGTAAAATACATAAAAAAAAAACCTCTTCTACTGTATAAACACAGATTCATATTTAGCTACTCATTCAAACAAATGTACAGACCACTGACGTACCATCATGGCAGTGTAAATTATGTGTAAATTTCCAATGTACAGGATCATAATGAAATGTCATACAATAGTTGAGCTTCATCCATTAAAGTCTTAGTGCTGCGAAAGTGGACTCCTCTTATTTTCATCTCCTTGTCCTGATATACAAACTTCTGTTGAATCATTCAGCTTCAGGACTTCACAGCTAAAGAAGGAATAAACAAGAAAAGGGATTCAGAAAAACATGTTTTTGCACTCAAGTTATTATCGTCAGCATGCAATATCTATATGTGTATATACATATATATATATATATATACTCAAGTTATTTTTTTTTCGTCAGCATGCAATATCTATTTGTGTAAATAGATATTGCATGGTGCGAAAAAAAAAATAAATAACTTGACATATATATATACATACATACATACATACATATATATATACATAATTCAATAATTCAGTTTATTTATGTATAGCATATATACAAATTACAAATATATATAGATATATATATATATATATATATATATATATATACATACATATATATATATATATATATATATATATATATATATATATATATATATATATATATATATATATATATACATATATATATATATATATATATATATATATATATATATATATATATATATATATATATTGTCAGCTGACAAAAACTCCTTTAACATCTATGAGTTGTAAAACGGCATTATACAACACATACTTAAAAAAAGTATAGATTTTGTCAAACCAATAATTTGGTTATCATAAATCTGTAAAACTGTCAGTAATTACTGTGCATCAGTGTTGCTTACAACATTTTGGCAAAATGTAACTCAAACAGTCTTGTTGGAGATAAAATAAGTTGTGGAATATTTCAGATTTAACACAGCCAAATTCAATCATTTAAGCCATTTTCAACCTTATTACCTTAAACCAATGGTTTTCAAACTTATTTTCAGATAATTTTTTCTTTAGATGATTTTCAATGGCAGTACAATCAAATTCAAGGGGAACTCATAATATATTTTCTTGAAGTGCTAAAGCAATGTTATTGTCAAAATGTGTACATATATAAAGTCTTTTATACTTATTTAAAATAAATAAGTCCATAACATTGTCATTACTTTCTACCAAATGTTTTAACGAGATGACTGTGCTTATTACAAAGAAAAGACACCGAGAATTACTTTTACCACTGACTAGAGCTTGAAGAACAAACACAGAAAGTTGCTCAAAAAAGTGAGACTAAACCTGGCAGCAGCAGAAGTTTTAAGGAAGCATATTTGAATGCATTTAAAATACAAAATAAAGTTTAACCTTTATCAAAAGATAAAAAGGAACAAACAGACGTTTGTTTCTCTACTCTATTTGATGACAACATTTTAACAGACACATTATGTATCTAAGAGGGTTTTTTGTTTCCTTCTAAAAATTTAAAGTTGACCATACATTTAAGGCAATATCTAAACTTGGGGAATATTTTTTTTAAGTATAGATTGTTAGTGTTTTATTGCATTTTAGAGTCCTATAACAAAGGGAAACACAGAAGTTCTAATTCATTCCACATAAATTTACTTTGCCTAAATGTAATTACAGTGAGGCCGTTCTCATTCAGCTCAGTCCATTTCTTTCAACCTCCAGGTCATCTGTTTTAATGCTGCCATTTGCATTGTAATATTTTATGCATATAATCTGGTATTGTATTGTGGTTATGCAATTATTTTTCTTCAAAGTAAAAGTCCTGTAAATGCTTATTTTGAAAATTAGAAAACAAATAAAAATAACAAGTTAAACAGTTAAAAAACACGAAACTCAGGCATCAACAAAAATAAAAACATGAATGCATTCCAAAGCCCCAAAACAAAGGTTGCTTGCATGCGTGTGTTCAAACTTACATGAAACTCTTGACAACACAAGTTTCACCATTATGTCAAACGGATGCACAGAGGAAAATGAGAGGAAAACATGAACGAGAGCCAGAAGTTCACAAAACAAACCACCTATCAGGAGGAGAGCCCCCTAACCCACCAGGACGCACTGCCATGCAGCAAACAACAGAGACACCAAAAGCACATTTTCACACAGATTAGTAGTCAGTCGGGTTCCTCACAGTTGTTAATGAGGCTGTGAAGGGAACAACACAGATCCGCTCTGGTGACAATGGTTACTTACTGAGCTAAAACCCCTCAGCTCTGGGTCAGACCACAGTAGAAAGGCCTACTGCTATATGAGAGGTCTTGCTCTGGTAAAAACAAAACAGCAAAACGGTGGTGAGCGAAACTGAAGCTTCAAGTATTCTCTTGCACTTAGATTCCTTTCACACGTAACCTGTTTGTTGAATTTAAAACTGAACACTGGAGCGTTTTGTCTGGTTCGTTTGGGCTCGTGTGAAAGCTGCCAAAAGAACATTAGTGCTGACCAACAACTGAACTCGCCTGAAAAGGTGCAGACTCTGGTTGTGGTGTTCAATATATTTGCAACAGCTTTGAGTGGTTTAAAGCTCACACAGAGGAGATATTTAATCCTAAACCTCTTTATATGACCAATTACATGATTTTTTTAAATCATAGCCAAATCAGTGTTATAACCAGGATTTAAAACCAGTCATGTTCCTGGCTTTAGGCTTCTTTAAGCAAATAATCAACATGGTGATAAATTGTTTTTTAATCACTAACCTTCCAACTTCCCTTTTATTGAGTCAAAGTAAAACTACGTCCAGAAAGCAGGAGCACTTTAGAAAAATATGATGATATGCAGCGTCAACTTAACTCCAAAGAGAAGTATGATGAATAAAAACATATAAATGTATGTATTTAAACAAGATAATATATATCAAAGGCCTCAGACCCTGTACCAGGGTAAATGCACACACACACACACACACACACACACACACACACACACACACACACACACACACACACACACACACACACACACACACACACACACACACACACACACACACACACACACACACACACACACACACACACACACAAAGTGGATAATCTGTCTTGCATTAAAGAAAGATGTCTTGTCTTGTTTTGGTATAAGCAAAAAAAGAAAATATATAAATTTGGGTTAAAAAATGGAAGTACTTCATGTAGTTAACTCCCCCTGACTAAAAATAAAAAACATGCAAATGTTCTCAGGTGAAGTATTCATACCTAAATATAAAAGGTAGGCTTAAGATTAAAAAAAGACTTAGATATAAATTGACTTGACTATAGAGAGAGCAACAAAAATATAAATGGGTGTAACCATTATGGCTATGGTTTATCTGAGCTGTACTTCTCAAAATACACTCATGAAACAACGTGATGTTAACAGAAGTATGACACAAAATGTCTTCTTGGTATAAGAAGATAATGAGGAAGATAATCAAATACTCACTGCTGTGAGAAACTTGGTGCTCTGGGGTTTGAGCTCTTCCTCTTTCTCGAATATCGAAGGAGATGTGATGGAGGAGGAATTCGTGGAGGAGCAGAGGAAAGTTGGGGGGTCGTTGTTGTTGTAGGAGTCCATGACGGTGCTGGGGTGCCCGGGTATAGTGAGGGTACTCAGCCCGGTGACACTCTCATTGGAGGTACACTGGGAGGATGTCTCTGAGCTCTCAGTGACTGTCACACAACACACAAAGAAAAACACATCAATACTGTAATCCTGAATAAAGTAAAAAATGACTCCATTCATTTCCTATTGAGGCCAGAGTTCAAGGGTTTTCAGCCAGTTAGCGGGAAGTCACCAACTTAGATAAGACTTTTATGTATTCTCAAAGCTCTTGTGTGTTGAATTTAAATCTTTCAGACTTTGGCAACTCCTAGTGGTAGCAGCAAAGAAGACACTGTGGCAATTGTCCCCCTTGTCATAACATAACATAATAATCCCCCATCTACCCCAGTAAACATGCTACACATAGAGGCATTGTTTAATTTGTTTGTAATTAATATGAATATTTATCTCAAAACTCTTCTCTATTGTAATTGTGTTTTATCTTTGCTTCTTGAAAACAGATTAGTCTACCATAAATATTGAATTGGAGTGGGTGAATACTCAATAAAAAAATCTGTTTAAACAAACAAATAAACAGTTAAATTACACTCTTTATGCTTATTCCCTCATACTTAACTGAAATTGAATTGCTTTATGGATTCAACAGAAGACAAAATATTCACTCACTCATGGAGGGCTGGCTCCCGGTTTCCTGCTCCAGCTCATCTTCCTCTATGCAGTCATAGGGCCACTGGGCGAAGGAGGGGACACTGGTCACTAGGTATGGATGTGTGTGTGGGTGAGAGGGTGAGGAGTAAAGGTGAAGATTGAGCGAGCCCAGCAGGGAGGAGGACGACTGGCTGCTGGAGGAGGAGGTGCTGCTGTTGGAGATTGTGGAGTGAGGTCTCTTGAACGAAGTGGCGTGATCAAACGAGGACACCGCAATGGATGCCCTGGTCCTGGCCTCTGTCGGCAGAGACAAACAAAGTGAGGTGTGAGATCATGGGAGGGATGAAAGGTGACAAGAATGTATAAACATTCCTGTGGTTGTTAACAACGATAATTGAGGCATGGATCGTTTTTTTTACAGCATCTCTGGTAAGCCATGAAAGAGGAGTAATGTAAAATAGTTTACTGCGGTTGTAATTACTTCAAATAAGTATGTTGTTTTATGTTTTAGATTACAGCTGGTGCGTTAACTTGACAAAACTCTCATAATACGACTTGCATTAAAACATGCTTTTTTTGTGGTTTCAGCGGAGACAAATTCTGTGTGTTTGCATAATTACAACGTTAATCATGAAGATGCAACAAACTGTAGAGGAGGAGAAAAGAGGGATAAGAATAATAAAAGCATACTCAAGCTAAAATATATGAAAAGTACAAGGACAGCTCACCTGTCCCCTTCATTATATAGTCAATGGCTCTGTCACTGATAGCTGCATCACTTGGCTTAATGTCCATAAAAGGCTTGCTTCCAATCCCCATGGACACCATCTCCTGCATGCGCAGCTCTGGAATTCATAAAAGGAAATCTTTAACGACAAAACCTTTGTCTTAAATGGGATAAAGGGCCTGAATGTCACATAAATATAGATATTCAGATAAAAATTACTAATAAATATACCTCTGTTTCTGAGCGCCTGTCTCCACAGGATCTTCCCTATGATGACTGTCCACACAGCCTTGACCTCTGCGGAGCTGGCTTGGAGTATAAACGTGTCCTGTGACTTCCTCCGACGGAACCAAATCTCAAAGCGTAGGCCGCTGTCGCCAACATTTTCAGTCATACCTATTTCTGCTGTCTGAATAGAACAGAACAGAAAAGAAATGTTAACTCGACTATCAATATATAAGCAGAAAAGTGACCAAACGGGATCCTCAAATAATAAATTCTTACTTTGAAGGACTGTTTATAGATGTAAAAGTCATATCCTCCTTCTATCTTCTTGGTCTTGCTAAAGAGGATGAGGTCTTCAAACAAGAAAACGTGCCGGAGGTATTTCCTTCGTCCGCACCAGACTATGAATTCACCCTGGCAGCGGAGTTGACCCTGCTCTTTTAGGTTCACCTGGAGAGGAAACATGGCCGTTCACATGCGTCAGAGAGAACAATGGAATTCCTGGTGGGACTCTGACCTCAATCTGCTGTATACATAACAAGATGACCTCCAGTTCAAAAATAGTTTTAATGTCTTGCCAGATTGTCTTAAAATATTGTTAAGTAGTATTTGGTTTATTCATCACAGCAGCACATTGCTCTGGGCTCATGTATTTTTTCTTACATCACAGCCACGAATGGCATCCATCGCCAGCAGGTCGTTGCCGTGGCGAAGCTGAAACTTGACCATCTCCTCTGCAGTGCGGAGGTCGCTCAACTCCTGCTCCTGGGACTGACTGCACTCCTTGATTAGGTCTTTCAGCAACAGCGCATATTTACTCATCCTCTGAATGGGCTTCAGCAGGTAGGACGCCAAGTCCATCTTGTCTCCGAGCTCCATCTGCTTATTCTGGGGAGATACACAGTGTGGATTATTATTGTGTATTGTGTGTATTAAATATATGGGGATGCAAATGTTGTGAGTGAGTCGTGCAAACTGTAAGTCAATTCTGTTTATTAGCCATTGGCTAATTTATTTTGATGGAGTGTTGGATGACCAAATTATCTCAAACATCCCATTACATGGTCACTCCTATCATCTCCATTACAACTGAGCAGCTCCATCCGCTGATGAAGGCCATGATAAGTGGTTAAAACACTCAAAAACATTGAAGTTGGACCTTGGGTTGAGAGATGTTCATTTCATGTCATTATAATTCATTGCAGTAATATATTCCGATACTAATTTATCTGTGGTTCGATGACATCGTCCATCTAAATTGGCAATGTTGAGGAAATACTCAGTATCTAATATGTTTATATTTTTTGTGATCCATGTATTTAGTGTAAAACCAAATTATAACGCATTTGCCCTGTGACCTGCCACCTGTATGAGGAATGTAACCAGAGTTTCCAGACTCACCTTAAAGAATTCGTTCCCATGGCTGCTGAGCAGAGCGTCGGACTGGGGCTTATTCTTGCTGTACAGGGCATACATTCCAAACTGATCCTCCTGCACACAAGATTAACAAGTTACAACACTGACTACAGTAGGAAGTATGCTTTTCAGTGTGGTTTGCAAAACACAGTGAATTATTCAGCTCCCAAGAGACTAAAAATATAATTTCATCGGTTCATCATGGTGATGAGTGACTACATGGGTAATTGAACAACAACAGCGTGACAGTGAAACCCTGGTACTTCACTGGAAACACTGCATTAAGTTGTTTTGAAGAACGTCCGTAACTACAGGTCAGCACATCATTACAGTCGCTGCTGTTGGGAGCCACTAGACCTGAGTGCTGTTTTTAGGCTGTCAGCCAGCCGCCTCGGGGCACTCTGACTGACTGACTGACTGACTGACTGTCTGTCTGTCTGGACTCACGTGTCTGAGAAAACAGCTACTGATGGACAGCGGGGAGTGGGCGCAGGACTCCAGCTCCTTCAGGAAGTACTGACTGTGGAAGTCCCACAGTTTCTCAACATTCCCGAAAATGATGCTGCGCTTCCCCCGCAGGTCCTGTGGCAAGTCCAGGCGCTCCATCTCGGCAAAGTAGTGCTCGATGATGTAGCTGAGAGAGCGAACATACTCCCTCTCTGTGGAGATCATCTCATCCATGATGTGCTGCACTTTACTGGACGACAAAAAGACATGATCAGCTGTAAGAGTACTCATGATGCACTGGTAAAATGAATAATACAATACCAAACAAACATTAGATAATGAACCCGAAAATTGACAACAATTTAAATTATTGAATAATCGTTTTGCCACATACTTGCTAATTCCAGAACCTGAAATTGGGATTGCTTATTTTCTCAGCATTATTCTATTATACACTGAATATTTTATGGTTTCTTGAACCATAACTAAACCATATTTGTCAAGGCATCTTCACAGGGAAGATGAGATTTAATAACTCAAATGCTGACAGTATTGAAAAGATTAAAAACAATTAACAACCAAAAACCTTAACTCAAGTTTTACTCATGAGTTGGTAATGAATTTCCTAGTATTTGTTTTTCCTGGTATTTTGTCCACGCTCACTTCATGTGTACATTTTTTAAAACATGTGACGTAACATCCCAAGTTTGGTTTAGTATCAGTGGTTACTCCCTCACCTGCTCTGTTTCTTTCCATCTCCGTCGCTGCATCTGTCGTGGATCCTGGAGGGCGTAGACATGCTGCGGCTGCGTCCTAATGCAGGGCTCAACACGTCTGGTCTCTGCAGCTTCTTCTCTGCTGACACGTTATTAGCCACCTCCAAGCCCTTGATGTACACACCTGTGTAGCCATGAATGTGGCTGACATCTGAGTGACCACTGTCCCTCGGGGTCAGCTCGTAGCTCATGGTCTTCTTCATGATCTTTTTCATTGGCTGCTTGCGAAGTCGGGCTGCACCGGAGTAGACGGGCTCCGAGTGGCATGAGATGGTCGAGTCAATGGTGCAGTCGCTGTCCGTGTCGTCGAACATGGATGGACTTTGCCGCAGTTTGCTGTCGCATTCGGGGGGGAACGTAAAGTGTGTGGAAGAGGAGATCGAACTGGTTGGGCTCTTGGAGAAAGGCCCAGCAGAGTGAGGCTTGTTGTCCTCAAAAGTTAATGGTGTAATCACCGCAGGTAGAAGCACACATGCTTTTGCTCCATGAGGTTCTGCTGAGACAGTCTGGCTTTCTGCAGTCTTTAAAGAAGCCGCTGTGTCTTCAGCCGTGGAGTTAGGGGCTGCTGTCGTGGCTCGGTCCAAAGTCTCTTCCAACTGCTGTTTGGTCCGCTGGCATTTCTGCCACACTGTGTTGCACTGCTGCAGCTGCTGAGGACTCTCCAGGGAGAGCACCATGTCGTTGAGAGTGCTGAAGTTGTCCATGGAGAACTTGGATGCCTCGCTGTAGTAATCCTGCAGGATCTGCACCATAGATGGCAAAAGTTCAACACCTGAAGTGTCCAGACTCAGGTGGCCAAAATAATCCTGGCAGTGCTCCATCCACTGGTTGGCCTAGAGATTTGAAAGAGTGATTAATCTCTATAACGTAGTTAGATACATAATATGGTTTATCCTGAAAAATGTCTGGTATATGCTTCACTTGTAAAGGCAATTTTAAGATTTTAAGCAAATGATAGTCCTTAAATGCTCAAATAACATGTAGCATAGCTTTTGCCAGGATGTCCACATTAGGTTTAAATACTTACAGAGTCATAGAATTCATACAGGTTGGTTAGGATGTCTAGCTGGGCCTTCCTCCTCTCAACTCTGCTTAAGGTGGAGCCCAGATGTTGCTTAAAGTCAAGAAGAACTGAACCTGGAAGGGACTCAGGAGACTCTTTAACCAACTGCAGGCCGTGCCTCTGCTGGTGCTGTCAGGAAACGGACAAAACTGATCAATTAAGCACAGATTGCCTTTTCAAATTACGCAAGGGAGGTGGTCCACGAGGAATCTATTCAGAAATTGTGTCCATATTTACCACTGACTCCTCAAGAAACTGGTCCAAGCTTTCTCGCATCTCCTTAACTTTGGCCGCAGACAGAGTTAGCGATTCCAACGGTGTGAGCTGCTTCTCTCCTTCTACACTGAACCAGAGTTTGATCTGGAAAGAGAACAAGATTGTTAATTGATTAAATATCCCGATTGTTGAACGAGAAAATCTGCAGCACAGATAACAACGTCAAGAGTGAAATAGTTGAAGCTGACCTGTTGCGTTTGTTCCTCAAACATGCGCACCTCCAGCAGGCTCTCCAACTGTTTCTGAGACTTGTTGGAGAGGATCACAAGCTTATGGACTTCTTCGTCTACTTGGTTGTACAGTGCATTCAACATGTCGACAGCATCTCTAAATGCACAAAGAAAACCATAACAGGGTAGAGCGGGTTATGAAAAGACTGTTTAATTATCACCACAGGTTTCACTCATATTGGCTCATGTGGTTGAGAGTCCGACCATTCTTTCTTCAGTACCTGTAGTTTTCATTCTCACAGGCCTCTTCCTTCCTGATGCGGGCGAGGACAGTTCCTCCCTCCAGACGCAGTCTGTTTAGACGAGTGTCCTCCAGCACACACTTCATGAGATGCCTCTGCTGTTCCAATACCTCAGACACCTCCTGATTTAAACATGCACAATTATGAACAAAATCAAATGATGAAACTATGTAAAAACAAATAAAGTGGAATATCTGCTTCATTTAAAACTCAAAACAAAAGCACAAAGATCATGGAAGGTAACCATAAAATGGGTTTTGTTTTCCATGAAAACAAACTCCTAAACTTTTTACTCCAGTTAAGGGGACAGAGGCCAGCAGAGAGCTAATGTGAGTCAGTGGAGACACATAAATCAGTAGGCAAGACTGCCTGCAGGGGCTCGGGTCTGACCTTCGAGGTCTTCAGGTCTCTGCTGCCGCTCAGTGTGCTGATAGACTCCTGGAGGGAGGAGATGGCCGAGCTACAACTGCTGGCAAATCGGTCAATTTTCTGGAAGAGAGAGGAAGGGGAAATATTAGAACTAACAGTGTCAAAACATCTGTCTGTTGCCATTCTTAAAATCAGTAGGATGTTCTGGAAAATAAGTAAAAAATGTACTCCGGTCCCTGCCTGAAATGCAAGGGATTGATTCAAGAAAATATATATTTTTTACATACCACAAACTTTCCATGTTCTAACTGGCCCAGAGAAGCCATTTCTTGTAACTATACATAACTTTGGCAAAAACACAAGTAATATAATTTTCTTTTTTTTCACACCCAACAACTGTTAAAAAAAAAAAGTAAGGTATCTCCACCCTTGCCAAGCTCTTGAGTAAGTTTTCAAATATGTTTATAACGCCCAAACACCCCGGTCACACCCACCTGTCTGAAGTGGATCCAGTGGTTGTGATCGTAGAGGAAGGTGCCCTCCAGGTCCCGTGTGAGCTGGGTTTGGTCGATGTGCTTCAGCAGGGCTTTCAGAGATGACAGTGTTTCAGTCTGTGGCAAGAAAAGCACAAACACACACTCAGTTTGATAATCAGTGTCATCACAGCGACGACATTAGATAAGAATTCATCAAATCTCAATCGAGTAGCAACTAATTTAATTATTGCATAGTGACCACTATCAAATCTAGCATTAAACAACACAAATACATAACTCAATAGAAATCTTAATAGAGTCTTTATTTACCTGTACATCGATGTCTCTCTCAGATTTGGCTGCTGTCTCCTTGTCCACCAGGAAGAGAACAGTGTAAAGTGCATTTGGTGCTGACGCCTGAGAAAAACATGCACAATCAGTTGCATAGTCGTTTAAGAAAAATACATGTATATTTTTTACAGCTAAACTGACTTATATTTCATGAGTTGCGGTTTACAGAATTATCATCCCCGACATCAGTTAGAAAACTCATCATCATAGCATGATGATATGTCTCTTGTAAGTCGGCTGCAGCCAGCCCACTCCCAGTGTGCGGTTAAAAACAGACAAGTAAGGACAGGCTTCTCCACTAGAGCCCTGAGGCCAGCCTTTTTTCAGAAACATGTCTTGGAACTGCAGTCAATATAAAGGTGTGCCTCTTTAAAAAAAACTATCCCTGTCAGAGTCTGAGAGGTAGAACAATAAGAAATGTGTAAGGAATGTCATAATGTCATAACCTTGAGACATAGTATTACAGCACAGAAGACAACAGAGATTTAGCGGGGCCTGAACACTCTTTGGGTGTGTGTTGGAGGGAAATTACATGTTTTCCACTGCGGGCTCACCTGAAATTCAGACAGAGATGACAAAAGAGCTGGAACAGGCTGCTGCCTCCTGCTGTCTATTACAACAGTTAAGCCTTGATCACGCCTTTCTTTCCTGAAACCAAAGTATTACAGTTAGTGTGATGTATTTGACAAACACCTGACTGCATGCAATACCACAGAAGTATATCAATATTTAAAGACATTTATAGATCAGGTCAGAAACATTTTTTAAAAATACAATAATTCCAGTTACACTTAAAAGACACATACAAATGTCTAAAAATAGCTCCAAGAGAGACCCTGTGAGACTGACAATTAACACTTTTCTCTTTCTCAAGTTTACTAAAAATGCTCTGTATAAAAATACTGACATTTTCATTAATCTACAAGCTCTCAATTACAACTGCACTGTTAAGGAACATTGGAAACATGCTAAATGCATTAATAAAGACGGCACTGGACAGCAGTTACATTCACCTCAGTTGTAAAAAGACAGGTGTGAAAGTTACTGGAGTTATTCTTAACACACAGAAAACCCAGAGTGTGCGTGACTTACCTCAGCGTGGAATAGTAGTAGCCCAATAAACAGGTGAGGTCATTGACTGTGCAACTCTCACCTGCCCACACCTGAGCTCTTGTGCACACCTGTAGCACTGCCCTCCCACTGCGATCTCTGTTTCCTGGAAGAGAAAATGCCAGCAGGGGGTCAACACTTTTTATGTCAGGAATGTTTAAGTTTTAAGGAGCTCAGTGTTATCACTTGTTAAAATACTTTGATATCAATATAACTTAGTCACATCATTAATGTATATTAATGTTGTGTTCTCTTTAATATTGTGACATTTTTTACATTATTTAGGTGAAAAATTCAAATAAGACCAGAGGGTTTTTTGCCTCTTCCTGCACTGTAATATTATTTATCTCTGTTATGTTTGTGTATTCTTTAAATTGTGCAATAAAAATAAATAAAACTAAACTAAACTTAATCACGTCAAAGTTATCCTCTATGTCTACTTCAGATTCTAAAGTTACTAGAGTAAAAAAATACTTTCTAAGTTTCTTAAAAATATGTTAAATTAAAAATGGGGGCAAATAAAATATAAAAAATAATTGCCCTGAAAAGAATACCCAGTTCTGCCTTTCTGCCTTTTGCAACATTCCAAAAACAGTACAGTATTATCCAGAAATAAACAACTAATACTGAAAATTCACACAAAGGATCATGATCTAATTTGAGTATAATTGCAGTGTTGTTAAGGTCTGCTGCTATTTCCCAGCAGTGAAGGAGACATGTGGTACATCAGGATATAAAAGTAACTTTTAAGTGATTAGAAGGTATTAAGCAATGGAAATGTCATATTTGATTGTAAAGTGAATGAACGGAAATGCATCGGAAAATGTTTCAAGATGAAGAAGGCAGCTAATATCAGCTGTGTCCGAATCGCTCATTTCCTACCTGGCAGGATCACAGCACCGGATGTGAGCAGCTCTTCATTGACCTCCGACACCAGTTTTGGGAGGACTGAGTTACTCTCATTGGAGGAGACTGATGCTGAAGCCGGCCTGATGGCCGTCCCATTGGCAGCTTTTGGACTGAATGACTCTTCTCCAGAGTGCCTATGGCGTCTGCTCTCACTGCTGATGATGTCATCGCGCTGTCCTGTTGAAGTAAGTATAAATAGTCGGCACACTTTGTCTAAGTGACACTTACTGAGCCACAACTGCAAAAATACAGTACAATCAATACAAAATTAGAAGCTTGCTTTCACCTTAGTACTAATCGTAAAACGTCATGAAGCCAGTGTTTATTCTAGTAGTGAGTTCACACTGACTCATCACAGAGACCAGGTGTTTAGTCAGCCTGCATCATGGATAACTCATGGCGTTATTACACTCTCATATCTTCACATCCTCCTCTCTAATCTTCCATACCTCAAGGCTCTATTTAAATGAATGCTCCTGACACAGTTTATAGACTTGATCCTATTCCTGAGGAAGCGAAACACAGTATCACTGTACAACCAATGGGATACTTCACTGTGCCTTGGCTAAGTACTAAAGGAATGTGAAAATGGATAGCATAGTATGCAAAGTACACGCTAGTGCTGCAACAGTTATTTAACGGCGGCTGTGGCACACGAGGTAGAGCGCTCGTCCCGTAACCACAAGGATGGTGGTTCAAACCCCTCTTCAGCCAACATGCCGAAGTGTCCTTGAGCGACACACCTAACCCCAAGTTGCTCCCCGGGCGCTTCTTAGCAGCCCACTGCTCCTCCGGGATGGGTCAAATGCAGAGAATTGTAATTTCCCCATTGTGGGACTAATAAAGGCTTAATTATTATTATTATTAATGAATCGATGATTTGATCGACAGAAAAAAATGTATTTATCGATCATATCAGTCATTTAAAAAGATGTATTTTTAAATATCTTGTTTTAGCCTCCAAGCAAGCCATCTAATTATTTTACTATTGACTAGACTAAACTGTAATTTGCTTTTTTTCACATATTTCTAAATTTTGGGGCAAAACGTTGGATAGATTATTTGTTAATAAAAACTGTGAAAAAACATTAGTTGAAGCCCCACTATGAAAGCCATGTTTGCTGCTCGCTGTTTTCCAGTTTGCAGGGGTTGTGGCTTCTTTGTTGGGTTTTCAATTTTAGTTTGTTTCTTTTTACTGCTTTGTGGTTTTACTTTTTTATTCAATGTTTATTCTTGTGAATGAAAAACTTTCTCTGCAAATCTTGCTCTGTTTATACTAAATTACTTTTACTTACTCACTTGTTTTGGCAAGACAAAATCAACTCTTTGGTCATCGATTTTCTGCCCTACTGATGACGTACAATCATTTCAACTAATTACATTGATTCCACTATTAAGTATACTCCTATGTGCCCTGCTTGTAAGAGTCTACGAATTGGGCTGTGACAACAGCACTTATATTTACGAAGACATCTAAAATCCCATGTAATAAGACATGCTTGTGGCTATATGTCAGGATATATAAGAGCCAAATGCTAATACCAGCATGCTAACCTGCTGATGTTTAGCTGGTGTGATATTTACTTGGTTCACCATCATAGTTTAGCATGTAAGCGTGCCAGAATTCTTTATCAAGCACCAACACAAAGTGAAGCTGAGGCTGATGGGAATTTTAATAGCTTAGCCAGTATTTGGTCCTGAACCAAAGCACAGGACAAAGTAAAAATTTGATCTGATAGTGTTGGGATCCTCAAATGGTATAAGGACTCATCCTTTTGAGACCATGAATATGGATGCATATCTCCTTGAGATATTTCAGTCTGGACCAAAGCGCTGGTATGACCAGCGCTACCAACAGAGAACTTCCTGTTCCTAGAGCTACAGTAATAAACTAGGTCCTTTCTAAACATCAGTCATCCAATAATTAATAGCCTTTGAAAATACACATAAAACCATGATAGGTCACTACTTAATCAGCTCTGCCGATAGATCTTTGATTATGGATCTGTGTCTGATGGACACCTGTCGTGTGTTGTCTTTTTAAACAGTTTGAGGCCTCTTGTATTGTCCTGCTCTGTTCTGTGACAGTAAACCCTCCCAGCTCAGCCTCTATTGTCTTCAAACAGTCATGCATTTCCTGTGCGACTGTGTGGCCAGGCTTGTGTTTGCTGCATGTTTCCTAAATAGCTTTGTTTTCAGGGGAAGTGACAAACGTAGAGTAAAGCCTGCTGAGTATTGTCCTGTGTGAAAGTCTGTTTTTGTGTAGTCTGCGGGACACGTTTGTAGGCCGTCAAAGAGGCTGACCTGCACTGGTTGCTGGAGTGTTGAGTTACTGATCACATAAATCAAGCAGGAAGTGTTTTGATATTGTAATGTTTGCTTGCTCATATCATGAGTAATCTAACCTGTCTGGAGATTCAGATTTTTTTCAGAGTGCCGTGAGTCAGCGCAGGCAAGGTCTTGTGTTTCTGGAGTGAATGGGCTCTCCAAAGACACAGGTGTATTCGAAAACCTTGTTTTCGTGGAGCCCCAGTGGCTGATTTGATTCACAAAGGACACTTTTGTAAATGAGGCAACCCATCTGGGATCAGTGCAGCCCCCAGCCCCAATAACACTGTAGGGTCATCTCTTTGTGGGATGCTGGGGTCCCTGTGGTTGGTTTACAGGGTTTACAGGATCCTTTGTTGCCTTTGAAAAGTCGTTGTGGGAAACCTGCTTTGCAACAGCTGAAACACAATCCCCTCTGAGGTAATCTCAGGAACGCAACAGTGATGTGATTTATCTATCATATATTTTTGCTGCATGGTTTGTATTTAACTGATTAAAAAGAACATGTATAATCATATTTATTTATAGAATCAGTACTAAAAGCTTTGGCTATGGTCTGGCATTGTCCAAGGTTAGGACTGAGAGATTTGAATAAACTCTTCACCGCACATTTCAATTCACGGAAGAATCTGTGTTTTGAAAAAACAGCATGATTCCCTAGGTGGTACTCTCACATCGCCTTTTCCTGAGCTACCCTGTATGAACCAACACAAAAACAAAGACTGACAGTGGTAGAGAAAACAAAGGGTTGGGAGTAAGTTGTGTTTCCAGGGTAGGGCTGTACCTGTACACTGAACATGCCAAAAAATACAGTGGGCTTTGAAAAGCAATCTGTCACCATTGGCAGCGTTAATGCTTCAGAGTTATGGCCTGTCTCCATTCAGACAACAACTGCAGCCACCTGATGAATAACCACTCCTGCCGCAGGGTATAATTACACAACCTCATGAGAAACCTCCATTACCTGGCTATTAAGAGTGAAATATTGGTTAAGAGTGGTTTTAACACCCTGAGGTTATATTATTTGATAAGCAAGAAATGATAAATCATGGACTGTCATTATGATTAAACCACTGTTGGTTAAAAATCAACATATAGTGGTACGCTAAATGTGCTTTGGACTTTTTACTGCAAGCATATCCAACAGATAAAGTATTTGCATGCATTCAACAGCAACTTAAATGTGATTTTTGTGGCATTGAGAAAGCAAAATGTTGAACATCAATGCAGCATCACATACCTGACTCATCTTTGCTGCTTCTCCTTTCAGAGCCAGGAAAAGCTGCCTCGATATCGAGCTTCCCAAAACGAAGAGCATAGCCATTCATAAGCTTCTTGGGGGAGGTGCTAGCTGAGCCTCCAGAAGAGGATCGTTCGCGGTGGCCTTTAACCTGGCCTGCCTTGTTATTCCTCTCGAGTGACTTTGAGCGTCTTTCTGCCCGTCTCTCTGCGCTCCTCAACCCCCTCTGTAAGTAAAGCAAAGGTGTGCTGGGTCTGGAGTCGTCACCACTGAGCCATCTCCGGCTACCCAACCTCCGAGATAAATGTTCTCTGGAGGAAGTCCGGGTGTCGGGGCTGCTGCCTGGTGTCACTGAGCTCTCTGTTAGACCAGCACCGTGCTCTGGGCATTCCTCCAGGATGGATTCAGAGCTCGACCCGAGGCTCATTGGGTTCTGCAGGGCCTCCATGTAAGATTTCCTGAAAAGTCTCCTGCTCTCAAATGCAACGGAGTCCCTTGGGAGGCGTCGTCGAGGGCCGGGGTTACTGAGGTCCGTACTAAAAGACAGCATCTTGGACCCTGTCCCTCTCTCACCCCCATCCTCATCCCCTATTCCACACTCCTCAGTGGATCTTTCGATTTTAATGACTGGTGTAGAAGTGTCCGGTGAACTGACACTGTGGTTCTCACTGTTGGTGTCCAAGTGGTTTCTGTTTGGGGAGGTGGGCTCGGAGAAGATGGAGTCAGCTCCCTGAGAGTGCAGAGACTCTCTGGAGCTGCGGTGGCTATCCAGAGTCCCTGTGGATCCGCTGGTGCTGCAGGTGCTGAGATGGCCGCGGAAGCCACTCCTGCTGCAGCGTGCTTGCATGATGGCGTCCGCCGTGCTGCTGACAAACAGTGGGTTGACCACGTTCTTCCACGGAGTCCTGTACACAGTCGTACCAGTGGTAAGCAGACAGTTCTGTAGTGGGTGCAGGTTTCGGTCACGTGTTACATTCTGCAAGAACTCAGCTGTGAAGACGCTGCCATACATGCTCTCTGCGATGGGGACTTCTGTAATGGCCTGCCCACTGACCGACAGACATTTTATTACTAGCTTTGCAGTCTTGCGGCCTAAAGGAACAATCTGTAGGTAGAAGTCTCCTTGCTTTAGTCGCACTTTGTGCAGAGGGGCGAGCTGCAGGACGACTTTCTCGTGGATGCAGAGAGGCCACCCCTCATGATAGAACAGCAATCCTCTGAACTTTACCTGAGAGAAAACAGAGAAATCAGTCACTCCCATATAAGATTATTGTCTGTGTGTCATGGCTCAGCTGTGGTATGACCGACATCTGCAAAGCTGTGTTCAAACACATGTTTAAATTTAATGGAGTGATAAGATGTTTTCATGGGACACACTGGATGAATCACTGTCAGCGTTCACTCAACTAAGAAGGAAAACCTGTCTGATCAGGCCTGGTTTCGCAGCAACCACAACACGAATCTTCACTGTGACGAAATAAAAAAACAGAACCTAAGAGCAAAGACACTGTGCTCAAGGGTTGGCTTTTTTTTCATCTCTTATGAATGTCAATGCAAAGACTGAGGATATGATCTTCCTTCTGAAGCCTCTCATATTGCCTCCAATACAAATACTCTCAAGCACTGCAAGCTGTTCTCAGGGGCTAGGCTTAGGTGAAACTATTGCTACGGCCATTGTCACAGAGTAATCACAGCGGAGATGAATACAGAGGAATAAAGTTACAGTGCTTTGGTTGTAGAGCCCTAACCCACAGCAATCAAAGCTTGTGAGAGAGAATATTGAATTTCACTTTGGGCCCAAGAGTCCATGGCAGCCTCTCAAACAGACCACAGTTTCCCTCTGTTGCCCTATTCAGAGAAAGATGGCTGCTTTTCATCTTGTATTCGGAACAATATTCAACTCTGTCTCAGTCTGATGCTCCCCCATCCCACTCAGCAAAGATATTCACACTCAGCAGCTCTGTTCTCACATTCTTTTGTCACAAACATTTAGTTTCATCACTTCAGTCGCTTTTCTTTCAAGATATTTATTTTTGAATGTCTTAAGTGTTTAGGGAAGGGCATGAGTTGACATACAGATACATGTTTTAGTGGGACTATTGGCTTTATTTTTCATTGTTGAGTCCTCACTTCCCCTTTCTCAACATTGGATTTCCAACAGCACTACAGGAAATCACTAAGATTAGTACCTGGTAAGGCTGTTTGACATGGAATCTGAAATAAATCACAGAATATACATTGATTTAACCTGAGGTGTCACATCTAGCAACAACTCACACATGTTTCTTGTTGGATGATCTGCAGGATTCTCTTGGCAGGAAGCAAGAAGTCAATGAGGCAGCGGAGGCCGTCTCCTCGATATTGCCTTTCCACCACACTGAAGAGCTGCCAGAGGACGGTGGCGGCGGTGGCAGTGAAGGGTCGGTACAAGGCTGACAAGGTGCTCTGGATACAGCTGTCCAAAGACTCAGTGTCCTGAGGGGAAAACATTTGATGGATTAGGTTGGATATCTTATATCAGATGAAGTTTGTGCCAAAAGTGTCATGAAAACAAGACGGCCAAAAGCCACATCAGAGGCCATTTTCCCAAGATGTAGCAAAACACTAAAACACTTTCCACATGGACATGATAGTCAACCAGTGGTCCCCCTACCTTTTTGGCTTGTGTTCCCTTAAAACAAAGCAATGTGTATCTCAACACAGGTTATGGCCTTGGTGTGAACATGGGCTGTGTGCAGGCCGATCAAAGAATGATATTTCGAACTAGGTTTCATCTAAGCGTGAAGTGGTGAAAGTATCCAACATTTCACACACAAACACATAAACGATAGAGAAAGTCAGAAAATATAAACATGACTCTTACTCTTTTTACATACTTTTAACTTTTCTGTGATCCTGTCTCAGATCTTAGTTTAATGCTAACGTTCATTGAGCTAACATGCTCACAATAACATATTAACATGCTGATGTTAAGCACTTATAATGCTCACCACGTACATCACTGTACTTTGGTTTGTTAGAATGCATGCATTTGATAATTAGCAGTAAACACAAAGTACATCTAAGGCTATATGATATTTCCATTTTGGAATCCATCCAACAGAAGTCAACTTTCTCATGGCCTTTGACGAAAAGTTAGGAGAATACAAACGTTTATATGATTCATCCTCTGAGGACCATGAATGTCTGTACCAAATTACACTGTGATCCATTCAATAGTCAAGATATTACAGTAGTGGACCGATCAACCGACTGGCGGACCATCACAAGAGCCTCACCACTGGCATGGTTAAAAATATCATACAAAGGCTGCACAACTGTGACCAAATAGCAAGGCCTCTGCCTACTGTACATGACTTCAACCAGATAAACATACAGTTTCACATGCACATGAGTTACTGAGCAAGATCCAACTGAGCCAGACAGTCAGGAAGTTTGAACATGACAGGAAATGTCAGCCATGATGGTTTTTCCACCAGTGAGAGGGGAAACACCTGGTGGGAGTGACGTCACTGTCAGCGGACACAAACAGCAAAACTGGAAAGTACAGACTGGACTCCAGTTGAGGCTGGGATTAATAACAACCATGTCATCGCTGACTTTTATCTGACCCCTACACGACCTGGGCCACCACCACCTGCTCCCACCAGAACCGATGACATGTCTGACACGTTTAGTTACAACTTGTCCGGGGGATGAGAAGGGACATTTGGGATTACAGCATTCCTGGATGAGGTTGACCTGGTCTTGTAGTTTTGCTCACGGTTCAGGCTATGACCTTCCTCTCAGCAGTCGGAGCCAAGGCCAAACATCCCTCGGCTATCTGTCCTTTCCGAATGGAACACAACAGTGGAATAGAGACATCTGCCTCCAATGATAACCACACAGATAGATAGCAGTGCCAGGGAAAGTCCCACACTATGACAACGGTGTACCATGCTGAGGAACGTGGGGGTTGAGGACGCAGCTCCTAACTTTCACTTGAATGTCTTCGCTGCATTTCCATGACAATAAAAGTGTGTAAAAAAAAGGGATGCTTACAAATCAAGAGATGGCCTGTGCTCCGGCGAATTTAGCCTGTCAGACTGCCAATGTTTCACCCTTTGTAGGAACTGTCCTGTTGATCTAAGCAGCTCAGCACCATCAATTAGAGGAGAGTGAGTACAGTTCAGTGCATTGGTACACATGCCACGACTCTACTACAAGGCGCTCTTTGTGTACTCCGCCTCTCTAAGTGGTATGTGCTGTACAGTGTTTTGTGCCCTGAAACAAAACGCCTACCTCCATTAGCAGTCAGCCTGCTTTTAGAGAGACAAAAATGTCTCTGGGCATTAGTCACTGTTGCACCCGGGAGGTGAAGAATAACACGGTGTTTTATTGGAGGAAAGCTAACAATAGGAGGAAAGCCCTCACTACATAGTTAGGACACACCAGTTTCTCTTGAGGTTCCCAAAACAGAAAAAAAAACAGTGGGAGTGACGAAAGTATTGTTTCGATGAATGATAACTCAACATAGCAGAGACCTGAGCTTAATAAACAATCAAAAGCAATTCAACCGGCTGCACAAGAGTTGCTGTCCATGTAATCCGATGCTACAATAAAGACAAAAAAACTGCACTTATCTGAACAATAACACAATGTTTACATTGAGAGAAGTGGCAAATACACATTACATCATCACCCTATGGATAACATATTACATAAGGGACAACATGTATTACTTTCCTTTGTCCAGAAGCATTTGAAGCTTTTAAAAAACTGTCACCTGCCTAGTGGGAGTGCAAGTTTCAGCAGAACTACTGAGCTTATAGCCACCAGAGCTGAGCTTCCCATCCGCTCTGAGCCACAGAGGAATGCAGTGTGCATGGTTGTGTGTCTCTAGCCTCAGACCCTCAGCCAGGACAGGAACAGATTGGGAAGTCCCACCCTTGCTGATGCCAGGTCTTTGTAAGAGGCCGCCTGTGGGATGGAGGACTGAGGTGGTAATTAGTGGCTTCAAGCTCCAGGTGGGACACTTTTGTCTGCACCGTCAGTAAACCAGCTGTTCAGAAGGTGCACAGAACGGATGAGCGAGCTGAACGATGTGGGTTTTGTCTATAATTTGTATTTTTTCTTTAATATTAAGTAATATTGCAATGTAAGGAAAGGTTTCTGAGCCACTTCAAGTAAATTATATAAGATACATTAAATATAACCCCTAAAATTACAATATCTTTAAAAGTATGTGTCAGACTGCAAAGTGGAAGAAGAAAAGAATCAGAGTCAGAGGGATAGAAAGGGATGCATCACAGAGAAAGAAAGAGCGAGAGACCTACAGAGACAGAGCGAGAGTGAGAGCGAGAGGTGGTCACTGACACATTTAGTGGGTCAGGGACACAAAAGGCTCTGCCTACCAGGCCTCCAGTGGAGCATGAAGCCACCAGGGCAGTGTAACAGGAGAGCCCTGGAGCCCCCATACAGACTGCTCGCTAACCAACCTGCTAACAGCCTCAAAGGCAGCGGGCTGACAAAGGCCACAGGTTGCTCAGACCTGCCCCGCTGCCAGGTGCCAGGACGCCAACAAAAGAGCCTGGCGAGACCTCACTATTGAACCTGCAGTTTGATTCAGCTTTTGATCCGTAGCAATAGAAATCCTATCTTATGAGAGTAGGAGAGGCGATGAGAAGGGCTTGTATTTAAAGTCAGAAAAAAGATCTAGACATTGTATGAACAAGTCCCAATAAAGTGAAGACGTAACATTACAAATAATGCCGTCGAAAGATCTTAAATCAAAATATTCCTCTATTGAATAGAATTTATTAGGAGCTATCAGCGCAATTTGCAGATCCTTTATTTGACTTCTGCTTTCACACAAATTCCTCCTTACAAGTGTCTCGGCTAAAGACACATACTAACTTAGTATCAAAGTAAAACTGATTTGTTCTTGAATGCACACACACATATAGATACATAAGATACAAAGAAACTTCATCTTTCTGTAAAGGAACTCTACAGAACACGCTATTTAGTGGACAGTGTCATAATATTAGAATGCCAGTGTAAAAAGACACTTTAAACTAGTAAATGTTATAATGTTATCTCAGCAGATAAACTTTAACCCCGAGAGGCCCACACTGATTGTGTGCCAAACACAGCTGTGTCTGGGGGGTGACAGCGAGATCAACAATGATGGAAGTCTAGAATGATAAACTGGCCCAACGACTTTAGCAAAAGTAACTATTTTTTATTTCCCTAATTCACATCTACACTCCTATGGTTTGACTGCAATGTAAGAGAAGGAATTCTGCTAATCATCAGGCTAGATAATAGGATTTTAAGTGTAAGGCCTACACATTTTACAAGCTGGGACATTAAAAAGTACTGCAAAAACAAGATGCCAATTTTCCTTTTTAAATAAGAGAAAATGAAACTATACCCCGATGGATTAGAGGGAATGATTCCCACATTCGTTATCAGAAAGACTTGATTTATATGGTCAACTAATGACTGTCCTACAGGATGTAAACAACACTGGCAGGCTATTGTGCCTGAGCAGCCCTGGCAGACCCTCTAGATAGATGCTGCACTTTATACACATTCTCACACTTGATTAGGCCTTTGCATAAAGGAAAACCCAACAACAAGAAGACAAAAAGTGAATGGGGGTCCTTCAGCCAATCAGAACGGTGATGAGCAGTGACAGGAGAGACAAAGGAGACTAACAAAAGTCTGTTGATACCTCGGCAGAGTAAATATAGCATGACTGCATACCAAAACAAGTGGGAGGATGATAAAAGAACCTGACTTATCAGAGAGGATACAAACTTGTGTTTTTCACTGACCCCATTCTTTTTTATGTTTGCAGATAAAAGCCAGCCAACCATTGCTGATGATGGCACACAGCTGAAGAATTCTACTGAAGACAGAAATTTAAGATTTGAAAAATATATAAATTTAAGATTTGAAATATATTCCAGAGTTTAGTTCCCTGTCAAGACTGCACACCTAATGTGTCTTTAATCCTGTAGAGAGTCACCACATTCAGTTTGTAATTGTTTTGCAACAGTTGGAGAACATGTTGAGGGGCCATTAAAGAAGAATTACACTCCCTATGTCCTTCAAAGGGAACACAGATCAACAGTGGACAAAATGTAGCACACAGTGTGACGTATTAGATTCTCCTACTGAAACAAACTAGAAATAAAGGCAATTTATAACTGAAACTAAAAGGAAATGAATGGATATTATTACCGAGTAATAATATAATGCCGGATCAGCACATACATTCTTCTCACTTCTCCTTCACTTGATGCTTGTCTAAAAAAATACCTGATATGTTTTGGCTACAGCTCAAGAAGACAACATATCAGCCAACTACAAGCTGAGACATTAAAAACATCTCCTGAATGTGCACAATGACAAACAAGATTACAGAAGACTAAAAAACACACAACTGCACAGAAAGAAACGGCAGATTCCAAGAAGTCTCAGTAAAATTGTATTAAAGACATATTTAAAGCCTGTACCTTAATGCTCAGGTAGTTGTCGCAACTCCGGGACTTTGCTCTGGAGTGCATTTTGCCCAGTGACAGCATTTAGGCACCAGACAAAACACCAAACTTCAATAAATAAATAAGTGTCATCAACTCCAAGCTCTAAAATCCAGTGTACAATCCAATCTGTAAGTGCTGTAAGTCATTGCTGTGATATCGACAGGTCCCGTGCCTTTTCTCTCTCTCTCTCTCTCTCTCTCTCTCTCTCTCTCTCTCTCTGTGTGCTGTGGTGAAGGCAGCTGGAGCAGAATAAACTTCTGTCGGAGCGTGAGAGAGGCAGTGCGCTGGCTTCCCCGTCACTCACCCGCTCGCTCTCCCTCCCTCCCTCCCTCCCTCCAACCAAACCTCCCCCGCCCTGCTGCTGCTCTGCTACTAAAGCCTCTTCCAGCTGGATAAATGCACACTGCTGCAACTTCAGGCTCATCATTCAGATAGATAGAGAGAGAGAGAGAGAGAGAGAGAGAGAGAGAGAGAGAGAGAGAGAGAGAGAGAGAGAGAGAAAAAAAACTCACAACCTGACCTGCACACCCCCAACGCCCCGAGCCCCCAACACTCCACCCAGCAGGGGTCGGACTCTGACTAACTCCTCTCTGCCCCCCCTGACCCCTTGCACCCCTACCTCCACCGGCAGCTCCCCTCCACCCCTCCTGCCACAATGGTCTCTCTTTGTCCTGACAATACAAATGGACTAGGGTTTCAGCTTATTCTGCTGCTTTTCAAAAGGAAAAAGAAAGGAAGACATCAGCATAGGATTGGTGGCTCAGGTCACTCACTACAATGGAGTTTCCCTTAAATATTGCAAGGGGAATACCCAATACTTAAACTGGTCCTTACAAACCACTGACATACGTGGGACATCCACCTCTTTTATAAGACAGATAGGACATCTTGACTCTAAAACAATATATAAACTGTTCTTCTTTAGAGAACTTTTGAGAACAGAGTGTGGTTTAGTTTAAGACACACATAAACTCAATAACATCATGAGTTAACATTCCTTGATGATGACTTCAAACAGGCATCACAAGAAAACCCTCACCAGACACAAAAACACAGGAGAGGTGAGCATGTTTTTACCCTTGGAATGCAGCAAAGTGACAGTTTGTTAGCTCCTTCCCATCTCTCTTCCTAAACACAGGAAATCCTTGTTCAGGGAAAAAAATACTCGGTGAGAATGAACACTTGGTGTGAAAATCTGCAGATCATATTAAGCCAGCCAGTGTAAACAGAGACGGTAGTGAGGATAGGTAATTGGGTTTAGTTTATATTTAGAGAGAGGCACCACTTGGTTCACAATGACCCGACGGAGACAAGAAGACACGCTGTTGCTGACTGCAGTCTCACAGCACACGTGTGCTCATACAAACACACTTTGGTTTCTATCATGTTGACAAAAGTATCACATTTACACTTGTCACAAAAAAGCAAAGACGTTACTGTAAACTCAGAGGTAAGACCATAAACCAGTGACAACACCTATTGTTGTATATACAGTAGATCTATATTAAGTTTTATGTGTTTATCTACTGTATAATCTGCTATATAAACAGACGCACACATACCTCACGTTTGCACTATTCAAATATACACTCCTCTCTCTCCAAGTCACATAATGTCGGTGCAATGTCTGACCCTATAATTTCTGCTACCCTGGCCTTTTCCACTGGGCTGGTTTCACTGTCAGTGAGGGCAGATTTCCTCCTTTTATGTCTCCTCCATTCCCTCTTTTTTCTCCTTTTCCTTCCTTTTAATTCATACTTATCAAATTGGGTTTAAAATTACGGCACATGAGCAACAAAACGGTTCAAGTTGAAGTCAACAAAGGTCTTTGGTTGGCTCATGTCCAAGATGCAGGCGCATCAGCCAACTGAGCAAGCAGGATGCCCACTTTTAGTCAGCCCTGTGTAACTTTTTGCCAAGGAAGTGAGGCTGCAGCCCTCTCTGATATGGCCACATGGTGAATAGCTATGTTTCAAAGATTTTGAAGTAAGTTAAATGACGTTGAGAGTAGAGAGATGACAGGAAGTGAGGGGGAATGACATGCAGCAAAGGTCCCATGAGACACTCGTACTGGGAACGTTGTGTTCCATGACCGGCGCCGAAAATCCACTAGTCCACCAGGGCACCATGATTATTATCTCAAATTCTATGACGATCGTGTTGGTTTTAGAGATCATTGAACAATGTTTAGATTTTTAGAATAAAGTATGTTAATGAGTGTACTACCGCCATGTTAGGTGTACATTGTATGTTTCTTATAACTATAAAATAAATTGGCATAGACAGCCATTTCAATATCCTTTTAATTGTGATGAAACATTATACTTGGAGAAAAGCTATGGAGACCAAATGTAAGTCTAAATGTCAATAACAATATCAGTTTATATCAGATGTAATATTGTTTGAAGGATCAATCACATGCAAAAGAAATTAAATGAGTTAGGCATAGGACAATTTAGAAGTCCAGTAACACAGGTATTAATATTACCATAGAAGAACACATGTGGTTCTTCTTTGGCCACTAGAGGATGCATCAGCGTGTGTTTGTATTGCTGGTGATGTCAGGATCAAACCCTGCTGCACTGAGATATAAAGTAAACGACAAGTATTCATGGAGCTGACACCTTTGTTTAAATTTGTAGTGACTTTGTCCACAGTGCCGATTTCCCTGTACTTAACACAAAAACAAATAAATGTGTGGGCTTCATTCGCTTTTATCAACTGTTCAAATCTATTCAAATCAAGACAGTAGTAAAGTTGTGGACAGTAAAACATCAGCTACATTTAAATAAATATGTTTATACAACTAAAATAATTAAACTTTTCATGCTGTTTTTCAATGAGCAACCACGAGGTTTAATAATAGCCCTGTTTACGCAGACTTCTGGTAAACAATGTTTATGTGATGTGAAAAAGCAGATAGGGTGGTCCCAGGGGTGATATACCATCTGATAAAGCAATCAGGGAAACAAATTAGTCAGATGACATGAGAGCTGCAGTTTCATCATTTTTCATCGTCATATCTAACCGTAACTCTAAAGATAAAAATACGAGACAGATTTAAGGGGGGAGGATGAACCCAGTAGTTGTTTGTTTGGATTAAGATTGAAAGATTTTGCCGTTCATTTCATACACACACACACGTTCAACCAAACTTTAACCAGAATATAGAGGGATTCATTTGAGGTTTAACTATATTTCAAAATTAAGCAACAGATCAAGTGCATGTTCTGCATGTTCTGTTGTGAATAGATGGGTGGTCATTTGTGATGAGCACACACACACACACACACACACACACACACACACACACACACACACACACACACACACACACACACACACACACACACACACACACACACACACACACACACACACACACACACACACACACACACACCATACTGTGGAATGTGACACCTTGGTCCTACCTCACTTCGTACCAACCTCACAGTGCCACACAGGCCACCCAACAACAGTGTTTTTAAAAACCTCAAACTTCACCCATTTTCTTCCTCTTAAACCCTAGCAGGATATGTTTAACTGGGTCAGTTGTATCAATATGTTGTCAGTAATCACAGCATTATAGAGTCATTTAAATTTACATGTGACTTTACAATAGCAAAATGACGGCTAGATCCATCTAAATTCAACATCCTTGGCAAAGACTCAGGAAATCCATACCAACTAGGGCTGCAACTAAGATTTATTTCATTTAATAATCTGTTTCTCAAAAACAATAAATGTGCCAAACAAATTGACAGCTCTTGTGTCTTGCTTTGTCTGTACAACAGCAAGAATGAGCCATTATCTATTTCAATTTTGCCATTATAGCTTGCGAAATTACTTAAACGATTAATCAATCATCAAATAGGCTGATTGAAAATTGCCATATTTAGTTCTTAATTGTAAACAACACAGAGGTGCTGTGGGCACCTGCAAACAAAATGAAAATAACCACATTTTGTAGGAAGTTTTATACTTACAGGTCATACTTGTAAAGCAGCTGAGTCCATATAGAGGCCCGAGTTAAAGAGTCATCACTCCCCCTCTGACTGCCTCACACAGCCATGGGAACTCACATCACATCCCCATCCAGGTTCACACAGGCCGAGCTACTGTCCCCTCTGCCCCTTCCCCAGTGCTCCCAGCAGGCGCGCAAAAAAAACAGTAACTGGGGGCTCTGACTGAACCGTTCGTCCTCTCACAGACGGACACAGTGGTGCTGTTGCACTCTTTCGGCTCCAGGATTCAAATTGATTACCTCTCTACACAAATGCAAACAGCTACACAAACACAAACACCCACATAGCACCTTAACCCCCGGCCTCCCACTGCCATGCAAAGAGAGACCCAGCTCTGTATAGAGTCTATATAGAGTCTATAGTGTCTTCAGTTCAATTCAAGTCTTTTTCTGACGTCTCTGTCAGGATAGACATTTTCCCCCACCTTCACAGCAGTGTGTTGCAGCTGTTCCACCAACAGCCCCGACCATATTCATGCTCTTTACTGCAGGGAAACACAGGAAGAGCATGCCACCTGTCATAGCCGCCTAATGTACCTTAGCCCCCCCGCTGTGTGGACGTCTCACTCCAACACAAAAGCCAGTGTTTTCTCTGAACACGCGAGCACAGGTGGCTGAAGGAGGCAAGGTCGAGTTACAGCAGCGGCTCCCGGTTGAAATCATTAAGGAGTCAAGGAGAGGACAAGCTCAGTCTGCCAAAGTATAAATATACTGCAATATGTACTGTGGACATACAGTACATACAGTAAAGTATCAGTAAACTTCTTTATTTAAAGCACAGGTTTTATGTCTTTTATATCTTCTTGTCTCCGTCGGGTCATTGTGAACAATAGTGCCTCTATCTAAATACAAACTTAACCCAATTACCAATCCTCACTACACTCTCTGTTTACACATGCTGGCTTAATAAGATCTTCAGATTTTCACACAAAGTGTGCATTCTCACCGTCTATGTATTAATAATGAATCGTTGTTATAAAACTATAGAAATACAAGCTTTCTTTAATGTCTAATTGCATGGGATTAAATCTTATCTGTGCTGTAGGGCCAAAAAACAGGTTGTAAACAAAATATTTCCTATATTTAACACACTGACTGTAGATTTAACTATCCTTGCAGACTTGCATAAGCACCCAAGCGCTCATTAATCTGTTTCAACAAGCACTTAACAAATACATCAACTAAATACTGTAGACTGACTTTCTTAGGTCATATAAAGCATGCATCTTGGCTGTATCCTATATTTCATTTCATTATCAACATACTATTAAAAGAAACTCAAAGGAGTAGTGTATAGAATAGATGGTCACAAGCAGGTCAGAAGACGTTTGAAATATTACATTTCTATCTATTAATCTGGTCATATGACATTAAACTAACCCAAAGGGCCAGCAATACCCTCTTTAGTACCCAAGCATAAATTCTGATTTCATAGATTCAAAATCCCCTTTGAATATTTGACACTATAAACTGTCAAAATTGAATGCTATCTCCTACATAAAATACTGTGTAGCAACTACAGCGCTTATCTTTGCTTTGCAATTATAGTAAGAGGAAAGCAGGTTTAATTCTGAAAACCATTACCACACATCCCAGGACAGAACAATGTCGCAAAGATCACTGAGCTCAACTAGACTCAACAACACCACACAGAATCCAAATTAATCCCAGCTAAAGCTGTTCAATTGTATTTTGAAGCTCACCTCGCTCTGCTCTCCTGATCTGAAGTCTCCAACAACACATGGAGGAGTCGCTGGTTCTCTTTGCTCTGATCGGCTGACAGCTGTCTAACCAGAGGAGAGGACCAGCCCCCAAGTCATGGAGGAACCTGACATGTCCCATCAAACGCATTGCTTTGTTGACTGAGGAGATTCACAATATTAAGGCTAGCCAGGCAGAAAGTTTCCCAGCCCCCCAGGCATCACAATTCCTCGGTGGGGCGTAACCCAGTCGTTTTATCTGCACCCATCTCCCTCCTGTGTGTGTGTGCACTGTGAGGGGAACCGAGAGCACTGCAACTCAACTGGCCTGCCATGTCAACAAAGTCTAGACAACTGCACTATACCTGTGCTTTCTGTCCCATTCACGGTGTCTTTAATGTACACAAAAGTTTTGATTGAAATATGCTTTATTGACAAATCAGTTAAATCATTTTATCCCATTTTCTGCCATTTTAAAAAGACCTATCATCTTAAATGTGGACTCTCTATTTTGCTGTAAGAAATAAAAAAAGAATTACTGATAAATGTCACAATTAAGGTCAACAGCATCACAGCCACACTGATCTGTAGAGACAATGCAGCGCCTGTCAGAGCAGGCTGCCTCGAGTGCTCCTGATGGCACCAGATGTCAGCCTGCATTGTTGTATGGATTACTAGAGCCACTCAGCAAACACCTCCAGGTGTGCATTCCTCACAAGGAAGGGGAAAGGTGGGAGCCGCTCCTTTGAATCAATAAAAAATGCTGACTTTTCTCTCTCTTGAACTCTGCGTGTCTGAGCAGATGGAGACTGTTGGAACTGTGCTTGTGCTGCTATTTTAATGGACAGTGAAGAGAAGCTTCTGCTCTAAAAAAAAAAAAAAATCCAAGCAACCTCACAGAGGCAGAGTACGGTGCACGAACAAGTCGTTTTATTTGGTCTAAGATGAAGGGAACGGCGATGGGTGGCTAATCTTTGGTCTGAACTGTACACCTGGTCCTTGCAGGGTCTGTAATCTTTGGAGGAAGGAACAGAAATTAGAGGCCCCTCTCCTCCATCCCCCACATTGGGTTAAACTACAGAGGGCGTGTAAATATCCACCACAAATGAATCACTGGCAGTCGAAGCCAAAGCACTGTGATGCAAGTCAAGCTGAGGAGTATGGGAGGCTTGAGGTTTAGACAGCGTGAAATTGCAGTAAATGTCATATTAGTGACTAATATCATCAAGACTATAAATATAACCAAAGGTGCATGCTTACTCACATTTGGTTTATTTGCCACAGCATGACAACTAACCAATAAATCGATTGCTTGAACAATATAAACAGTGTTTTATCAACACATAATACCAAACAATTGGTTGTTATACTTCTAAAATGTGAGATTTAATTGTTTTTCTGTGTTTCATATCTCTGTAAATTGAATGCCTATGTTCTTTTTGGCAGATATTTTTAAGGTAACACTTTAATAATGACACTTCTTTTGACAATAGAAAAATAGATATACTATTTCATCTATAAAAGCATCATTTGGTTTTCATTTAATCAGGCATATAGATAAGAGCAAAACATTTTGCTAAATTGTCCAAACTGAATCTACAGCTTGTTGATTGCTTTCTGGAAGAAAAGAAAAAAATAGGCACAAGTCATGCCCACATTTCCAGTAAACCCAAGGATGTAAGACATACTGATAACCATCACAGGACTCATTATAGGCCTTACTCTACGTGTCAGCACCTGATAATATGTACAAATAAATGCACATCTGAGAGGAGGGAGCGAGAAAGAGGGGGTAGAGAGAGGAGGGGGAAGACGATAGAGAGGGCGAGGTGTTTCCTGTTTCCATAGCTCTAATTATACCTGTCTCTTGAGGATAAGGCCTATCAGGAAGAGGAATTCTGTCATTGAACAACTCCTCAATGACAAAATGCTAAGAAAACACAATAATGCCCAAAGGAAATTCTCTCTATTTTTTGTATAAAATTCATGTGTGCAAGGTAATATTATAACTATACGATTTAAAACTTTATTGTGCAAATTCATATGGAAATATAAGTTACTTTGAGGGGGGAAAAAATTAGCTGTTTCTGAGACCACCAGGTCTATGACATACCAGTGAGCTGCTTTAATCCTCATTTAAATAAACACTACTAAAACTACTAAAAACAAACAGCAAATTCCCACGCTTATTACACAAACATGGCGTTACACTAACTGTTGGTGTATTGGTCTTCCTTTGCAATTTAGAGCTCCTGTTTTTAAATAAGCAAAACACTCACTCCATATGTTGGAGTTGTTGTTAGAGAAATGATCCCTTCCTGTTTAAAGATGCAGAAGAGATAGTCTCTAGTCTATCTAAATATTGCCGAGTCGGGTCAAAATTATTTGTAGCTCCCAAAGACATTTCAACAACATAGTATCAGAGCACATCACAGCTAAAAGGTTTAAAAGTAGGTCTACTACTCTACTACTGGGTTTACTGCTTCTCAACAGGACTTAAACACTGCCCTCCTCTGGTGGAAAACAACAACATGTAAAAAGTTCCCTGCAGAATACTAGCACATGCACCTCACAGTAACTGCATACTGGTAGACTTTCTGTCTACTGTATTTCACAGCGAGTTAGTGAAAACCGTAAATACATCAAGTAAGAATAGAGGAAGTTCCCATAAATTTCTGTCCCTGTAAACCAACCACAAAGCAAGAATATTAATAATCAGTTTGACAGCCCTGGTTTGTAATCAGCTTTTTGTCCATCTATTAGTATGCAGAAGAGGAGAGGCAAGCTGAGAGGAGAGGTGGGGGGGTTGCGAGACAGAAAGAGATGGAGAGAGCAGCCTGGGGGAGAAAAAAAAGACCCATCTGAACAGCCTTCATCCAGCAGCTCATCGCCTGGCAACCTGACCACCAGACAGAGAATGTGTACAGTGGTCTGCAGGCTGCTTCTGCGTACTCTCACCATTAGAGGTAATTGCTTACAAATACTGAAGAATCAATAGCAAAGAATGGATTTCAACTGCGCTGCTCAGATTTGGTGAAGTATCTGAGTTTGCAGTGCAGTAGCAGGGGGAGGTAAACAGCAATAAAGAGCCACTCAAAGAGGAGCCGCCGCAGCTTTTTCCTGAATTGTAAAGAGTTGTCATAAACAGCATTGGTGGCATTCACACCCATCCCAGAAAAGTAGCTTCCAAATCAAATAAAACAACCTATTGTCCATGCATTTTTTTATGGATTGTTTCACATGCATGATAATGTATGCTTGATAATAAACATGTCTTTGTTGCCAAAATTCTGCTTTTGGGTGTAAAACACAACCAAAATAGCAATGTGCACATGAAGCTGTCATTAACTTGGAATCAGGTGCATTGGTTTCACTACACAACGCATGTATTTATGCTTTAATTTATTCAGTATGCAGCAGTATATTTGAGCATCTGGAATATTAAAGCTGGAGCTGACGATGAAAATATGAAAAAATGTGGTTTGCTTCCGGTCATCTGTCTTCGTGTGTCTATATTTACAAAACAACATGTTTTTTTTCAACCCAGCAGAGAAAATGATTGTCAATTTATTAAATCAAACTCAAATTAGAACAGAGGGAACGGTCTTCTTTGTTTGGTGTCAGAACCTTGAGAGTCAGAATTAGTTTACCATTTTCCCTCCAGATTCAACTCTGCTCAGTTTAGGGCTTAATCAAGTGGAAATTGGGAATAGGGGGTTGTGGGTGGGTCGGGGTGCGGGGTGCAGGGTAGAATGGAGCAATTGTTCAGATTAAGGCCTCATGTTGAGTCCGCTTTGATGTTTCTTCTGGGGGATATGCTGGGATCTTACAGTAGCGTTTCACTCCATTACTTTTTTTGCACACCACTGGCAACAAGTGCATGCTGCAGAGAGGATGCAGAATGGGGCTCAGAGTTGACTTTTTTCTCTTTTTCTACCAAATGCTCACATTTAAAAAAACACCAAAGGGGCCAATTTCACATTTTGCAAGAAATGGTTCTCAAAAATAAATAAATAACAAATATCAACATTTAAGTGAGACCCCCCTCCATTCGCCCCACGTCTATACAAGCAGACAGGCTCCCACTGATCTATTATGTTGCAAAGCCTTTCTCATGCATGTCTTGAGTGAAAGCCAGCGAATCGATGATCTGGAGATAATCACGTTTTTCCTGAGACAAGCTTAGATGCATTAAAAAAAGCTGCACAAGGACAAAAAAAAAAAAAAAAAGTTGGGTCGAACAAAACTGTTATTGGGAGAAAAGTCCAAAGAGTTTTCCAGTGAAAGCTTCGTGCAGATAAATGAAAAGTGGCCAGCTAGTGCTTAGGAATGCGAAAAAAAGGGGGGGGAGAAATGACTACGATGTTGAAAGGAAGTGAAGGAGAGAGTTTATGAAGCACTAATACAGTATGTTAGGATACTACATCGGGATGCTGCACAGCGTTGGTTTCCTACCTCTCCGTTCCGTCCTTCAGCAGGTGCACTTGGCACATTTCAGAGATGCTGCAGCGTCATGTCTCCAGAAAAAACACCTCTCCACTCCGCTTTCTCACTTTGTGCTAAAGCAAAGAAGCCTCCAATTTAAAAAAAAAAAACTTCCGAAAATGTGCGCAAAACACAAGGAGAAATACCAATAAAACTGAGCTGTTTTACAGTCAGTGTCTGTAATTCGTAGGCTTCTCACTTTGAGTGGAAGTTGGTGGTTGTCACTGTTTGGTGCAGGTTCTCCAGGCACACAGTGGATATTTGCATTAGGCCGACCCTCCCTCGCCTTTCATAGCTGCCATTGTTTGTCTCAGTCGGGGCTCGGATTCAGTCCTTCCCTAAATCCCTGACGACCGGAGCAGGGAATGCTGCTTTCTCTGAGCTGGGCTGGCAATTAACAAAAGCGCGTTGATATGAAGCGACACAAAGAAACTATTATGCCAACAGTTTTTAAATTATAATACATTAAATAAGCTGGCAGCCAGGAGAACACGAGTTATACATAGCTGGAAATTTGCTCACATTTTGCAGTAGTAGGCTAGACTTATGTTTTTTTTTTTCTTCTATGTTTTGCTTGAGTGACATACACACTGCTACATGGCATGTTCAGGAGGGTGACAGCTCCACTTGACCCAGGAAGGAAAAATGATCTGTGTGATTAAAAGCCCAATTTATGTTTACACCATAAATTATATTTTTATTCTCTAATGCAATGGCGTTTCAATAACAGATTTTAAATAGTGTTTAAATAGTGTTGTTTGCGCACCTTACTGCTGTAAACAAACACCTAACACCTTTGGGGAAACATTTCTTAATACCTAGTTGAAGGTTTAAAGTGAACTCTTGACCTTTGGACACAGCAGTTGACAAAACAACATTATCTGTTTTTGAAGCTTCCTTTTCCTCTGCTGATGATATCATGTTATGTGATCAAAAACTCCAGAAGGGATTCAATTTAAACTTCTATTTCCATGACAACTTGGCAAATTCTACCAGCTGATGAAGATGTGGTATGATTGAAAGCTCAAGAACAGCTACTAAATGGAGCTTTAGGTGAGATTGTTCCTTTAATTAATAACAAGATTTAAGCTAGCAGAGCAGGTTCTTGTATTTTGCTGGTGGAGCAACTATTTTGTTTACCTATATGTATATATTTAAATTTTCAAGTTCTTATTTTTAAGATCTTAAGTTGATGCCACGAAGGCTGCAATATCACCTATTATCTTCATTTAATGTTTTATCATCTTTATTTAATATTTCCTTATTTTATGTTTCATTCTCTTTATTTAATGTTTTATTCTCTTTATTTTATGTTTCATTCTCTTTATTTAATGTTTCATTCTCTTCATTTAATGTTTTTAGTTCACAGTATGAACCCTGTAGGGAAATTTAGCACGGTCACATATTGAAGCTCTCTTCAAGTCAGCCAAGTTTGTGTTATGACCTTATACTGACAGACTTTTCACACAGAGGAAAGGATCTACCAAACAGAAAGAGACATGAGACACTTCTGCTTTCATTGATACGACCTTTTCCTTATAATCACATTGATGGTGTATGATTGTCTGGCCACAAAGTCAGTTTGTAGTTTTGAAAGCAGATGTGTCTAATGCCGCTTTCTGTTTGCACTTCCCTCTCAATAATACACCAACTGTTAAAGCCCTACATTTGTATTATGGGTAGACAGTTTCGGCTGTTCCTCTTTATTGATGTAGATGAAAATATTTTAAAACAAGTTAAACTTGCTGGTGCTTACCGAGATAAGCTGTCTGTCTCTAACCTTTAAATAACATGACAGCTGGTTGTTCCATCACATGATTTTAGGTGAATCAACCTGGTCAAATAACTTAAAACATCAGCCTTGATTCCAAGTTGTTCCCATTGATTTTAAAAGAACAGAAATGACCTGTTTTTCAAATCTAATCTCAAACCACAATTAAGCTTTAGTTATAATATTATCATTTAATGGTAAATTTCAACAATTTACATCATACTGAGTGATTTTGTGCTGTGGTCCTTTTTCTATCCACACAGTGGCAGGCAGCAACTACCATAATCACTTGTGTATGAGCAGAAATAAACAAACTGTTGCTGCAATAATTTAAATGAACTATATAACGTTTATTAAAATATATAAAAGACAAAATACATATATGCATAATTATATCCATGATGAAATATGCATATACAGTATAATAATTATACAGTAAAATGTGTTTCCATATATAGATTTTTTTTTATACATATAGCAAGATATTTTTGCATTTAAACTGGCAGTGGTGATTTCATATCCCCCCCTCCCCTCCCCCCAAACAGGAAACCCCTCAGTCCACATCAGGCCTTCCGGAGGAAAAAAGCCTCAAGCTCAAGAGCAGCAGCACCTTTACACCTGAGATCCATGTTTTGGAAAGGTCTCACACAGAACACACATATAGCTTCCAGGGACTTCAACCCAAAGCATCAGGAGGGAAAGGATGTCACATCAAAAGTCCTCTGATCTGCTCCTTTCTGGCATCTGTACCCTTACTGAACATGGGTAACTATCACAGCAGTCCCAGCAGAGAATCTACAAAAACTTCAAAAACCGTGGCACACATCTTTCGTTATTACATAATAACCTCAGAAAAAACATCCTTCCCGCTCTTTATCATCAGCCATGGCAGTACACGATTACCCAGTACATCTAATCTCAGGATATATCTGTATAGCTTGCAAGAGAAGAGTAAAAAGATCCTGGACAGAGCGTGAAGCACTCCAGTGGGATGACGTTAAGTCCTTCAGACTGGTATGGTTGGTTGTGGTTGGTCCTGTACAGTTTCAGTCACTGCACACTGAAGGCGGTCATGTCTGATGGTAATGGTGGTAGTGGTGGTGGTGGTGGTGTTCATGGTGATGATGGTGCTCGTGACGCTGGACCACAGGAACCACAAGCCCCGGGCTCCCGGGTGGGCCAGACGCCTGCTCTCTCTCTAGGCTTGGCAGTACAGAGGGCACAGGGGGCTGATGCTGGGGGTGGGACTGAGGTGACAGCGGGGTTTTGGATGGAGACATGGCCTCCCGGGCTTTTGCCCTAAGGCGTTTGCTGTGACTGTATTGCAAAGGGTGCTGATGGTGGCCGGAGGATTGGGCTTGGTGTGGCAAGTGGTACACATCCTGACCCCCATGTCCTGTTGTAGTGCCACTGTGCAGCATGCTTTGATGAGGTGGGTGGTGGCCGTGACATTTAGTGGATTTGCCACCTCCGCTGCCCCCGTTATTCCCTCCGCCTCCCTTGTAGGTTCCTTTGGGAGATTTGACAAAGTGTGTGCCCTTACTTCGAGACTCCGTAGGGTTGTAGCTATCGCCGATGACCTGTGAGCGACGCTGGTGAACAACTTGGGTTTCTGGTTCCTGGGAGCGGGAGCGACTCTGGCTCTGGGAGCTTCGTACGTGAGCCTCCTGTGGAGGGAAGTCAGGGGTGGTTCCTGAAGGACAGGAGCAGGGTCAGTGGTTTATACGAATACGAATTAAAACACTGTACTTTTAATTACTGTCAGCTTGCCCATAGTCAAAGTTTAATCTGTCATTGTAATAGAATAATACACATTTGAGCCTACAACACGAGCAGGCCGTTACCTTCAAATCTGGAGGTGTAGTTCTCAATACCAGCCAGGTCCAGGTAGTGATTCCTCCTCTCTGTGTTCTCGTCCACACAGTAATGCTGACCCTCTGTGGGCGGCGCCTCATTGCTCTGCCCTTTACTGCAAAAAATGAATAACCGTCTTGACTGTAAATTATTTACACAAATAAACTAGGAGAAATGTTTCAACACACACAGGCCAGTGTCCAAGCAGAGTACTGACCTGACGTATGAGGACAGTCGCTTGACAGCTGAACGTCCCTCTTCTTGGTGACAGCGATCTGAAGAGGTCAAATACAAGAAGACAAAAGTGTTCAATGATATCCATGCTAACAGATATTAACACCAGAAGGCTGTTTTTTTTCCCCCATTCAATCCATGCCTTCAGAGAAGATGTCTTGTGTAATTTATAATCTTAACAATTTAATTATTTGTTTGTATTTTTTAGAATAAACGGGTATATTAACAGAGGAACAATCCGAAGAGACATTTCAGACATTGCAGTAATGGCTACAATGGTTATAAAAAAAATATCACAGCATCTAAACTCTACAAATACACCGGAAAGGCTGAGTTACTATAATGACTAAAGTCTGAGGTATGATGCTGTTTTGACTGTCATGTACCTGTTCCTGTTTCTCTTCTGTGGCACCTTGGCTCTGGAGTAACAGTCAGTTTGACACGTAGCGTCTTGCTCTTATTATGGCAGGAGTGATTCACAGAGGCATCCACCACATCATAGATGGTGTGCATCAGACTAGACATGTCCTATAGTGACAGATAAAACACAGTTAGTATGATTTGTAGGCTTACCTTTGAACAAAAAAACAGCTGAAAGGTAACAAACACGCACATCTTTTGTGACTTTCCCACTGTTGTCAAAGTCATAAAGCGTGAAGATCCACTCCTGACGGTTGTCCTCCTCCACAGAAACGTCACACTCCAAGTCCTGTAGAGACAAACATTATCATACTTGATACACATTAGCAGTTGGAAGGTTGCAATCTAGATATTTCTGTAAATAATGAGCAAAGCAATAGTACAGTGTGTCAAAGATACCATTTATGACAACAGGGGGCAAAAAAGAACGGCAAATCTATTCTTCACAGTCGCAGGCTTCAGTGTGATTGATGCACAATTTTCAAAAGGAAATGTGTGCTGTTTTCATTCATTATGCACAAGAATATACAGTTAACAAAAGAGGGTACATTTACGACTGCCTACCTGTGTAAAATAAAGTGTTAGACGCTTAAACTAATAACTAATACATATTTAAAGCAATCGAACAGAGGCTGGTTTTCAAAATGTAAACAGATCAGTTCTCTGCTGCCTTTACCTTGTGAGGGGAAGTAATACAGCATGGTGAGCCCTATCACTCTGACCTTTTCTTTCTACTCTCTTCCAGGGAAAATGAGCACAACCACTATTCTCAGTTACAACTTTTTGGCAGTAACTTTGACTCAGATGTATCCAGTAACATGGCCGTAATTGGAAAAATAAACATCTGGAGTATAGGCCCTGCTTCAGGCATGGTGGAGAGTTGACACTGTGGGAAAGGCAGTGTGCATTTACAAGGGAGGAGACCCCTGGGAGAGAAGCAGTCCTTTATGGTTCTATAATATCTCCTCAGCTCACATAACCAGGACTGATCACCAAAGAGCAGATCTAAGCCGTTCTTTAAAACATGCAAGTCTAAACACTACAATCTATTTATTCTATTTATTGGTCCCTAAATTCAATCAGGATATGGTCTGGAGCAGTGTCAACATACAGACAGATGTTTTGTGAACAGGGTGAAGTCATACAGCTGCGGCCAGGATAGAGGTTACCCACCATGCATTTATTTTCTAAGCTAAGTTTCATTCATTTTCATTCATTGGAACACAAAACTCAGTTCTATTGACCTTTGTCTGACCCAGGTCCTCAGACTACCAGAGGGCTAACATAGATAGAACTCCTGTTAATAATTATCAGCAATTTAGAGTCCCAATCTACCTGAGCTTTATGTTTTTGGAATAACTTTGATAACACTGGCTGAACATGCACCTTCCAACTTGCAGAACAGGCCTGAGTCAGAACCCTGGAACTTTTTGCTACAAGAGTCCCTGTTCCACCACTTTGTTGCATATTCGTGTTAAACATGTGACTTTAACACATTGCAGAATTTCACATATCTGCTTACATCCAGACTGATGCGTTTCTTCTCGGGAGCTTTGGTCGAGTCTCGAAGTATCTCCCGCACTCCATCCTCTGAGTGCAGGTACTGCAGGTAGCTCTCACAGCCCTCAGCCTTCTCTGGAGGAAGAACCACTGTCAACACAGGAGGACACATTCAAGTTTAGACACATATAAAAATGAGGCAAAGTCTGTGTGTGGTTTAGAAACTACACATTCAAAGAAAAAATCTCAAAACCACACAAGATCATACACTTTACTTAATATGTTGATTGTGTTTAGAAGCATTACAGCCCATTATTTCCAATGAAAATTGCCCAAACACATACATCCCTTTTTATGCTTTGTGTCAACAACACATGCAATTGTGAACTGCATCGGATGAAACCAAAATATCTAAATATTGGACTGAGCTGCTTTTGCAAATTCTACATGAAAGTATCTTGAATTAATAATTGCATACGATGATATCTTACAGAGTTATGTTAAATTTAAGGAATCACACACACTACTTACACATACATACAATCAAACAATGTTAGATCTGTTTTCTGCAGCATAAAATAATCAAGCATGGTTTCAGCATAAAGCTTATCAATGAGTGAGTAGACATCCTTCTCAACCTACCCTCTAGGGGACAGTGTTGATCTGTGAATTGTCTTTCCTTCAGATCACCGTTTGGAAACCCCTGGGACAAGGAAAGAAATGAGGAGAGGGAGGGAGAAAGAGGGAGGGTGGAAAAGGAGGGGGGGAGGTTAGAGATGTAAGTGAATCTACAGTTCAGACCACAGACACAGAGAAAACAAACAGTTCCAGCTAAAGCATTTCCTACTCAGATGAGAGGAGAGGGCTGGAGGCTCCAGCGCGGCCAAACACTTTGAACATCTGCACGCTTATTGTGTTTCACTGTCTGGGACACTACGAGTGCGGCCAAAGCCAAGCTTTCAAGATTCCTCCAAGGCCTTCAAACGGACCCCTCTCATCCATCAAAAAAACCCATAATGCACTTCATCGCCTGAGCTCTCTCTCTCTTAGCCGACCTGTTTATTCTCATCCTGCTTGACATGAAACCTAGCATGGAGAGTTTGAAAGATGAAGTTTATAGGAAAGTTATGTTGTATTCCTCATTACAAAACTTGACTCTGAATGTTTGGTTTATGTTAGACAAACCTCACAATAAACTCTCAGTAACATGTGTGTATTTGTTTTGAATGGAGAATAATTGCCAGATGGAAATTTCCATGCAGATAGGATGGGACTGATTAAATACACAATTATATAGCCATAAAACAAAAGCAGCACAAAGGGATGGAAGGGGAAAAACGCTCTGCTGTCATATGTGAATAATCTATATCCTGCATAAAACGGTTTCAGTGCGTGCGCACACATAGCCATTCTTTAATTAGGACTGGATTGTGGAAACAATGAAAATGAAGTGCAGCACAGCCCCTAAACCACAAGTATTTAAACAACAAATGATTCATCTTATTTACGTCATCTCAGTCCTCTAAACTGCTCCACACACACTTTGAAATAAAACCCCAACAGATTGAATCAAGGAGGCCCAGTGAAACGAGGAAAATAAAAAACAGATAGATGCTAGAAAACAAAAGAACTCCATGTACCTTCAACAGAGGCGAGGCTCAAGCGAGAGTCTGAACATCTGCATGCGTTTAGGTGAGCGAGCCCCCCTCTTCCTTTCCCCTTCCCCTCTTTCTCAGAGTAATGACAGCGCCAGGGCCTGTGGTTCTATTTAACAATCTCAGAGCCCGTGATTATTCCTCACTTCAGAGGATGATACCTCCAGCCTGTAATCTGGCCCTGACCTTCACCGCTGAAAGGGGGGAGCTTGTTGAGTCTCAGGGTCAAGGCTCGGACACCCCCTGCAAATTGGCCACCGGAGACATTGAGAGGAACAGCAAAAAGAATGGGAGTCGAGCCTTGGGGAAAGGAGGAAAGGGGAAACAGGAGAGGGGCAGGAAATAAGCGGGAGGAATAAAGAGGAAATAAAGTAGGAAAGAGGGCACAAAGTGGGAAAAGGAGGGAAGGAAAGATAAGAGGAACAAAGGCGAGAGAGGAGAGAAGCAGATAAGAGGAAAGCAGAGGAGGATGTGGTTTGTTAAAAGGGGAGATATGTCCTATCTATTGCTTACTCCAGACCCAGTGAGCTCAGTGGGAGAGGTGGAGGTGGGTTTCAAAAGACTTTGGAAGGCTTCTGGGAAAGATGGAGACAACTGGTACAAGCTGCAGTCTTTAATCACCAAATATACAAACTAGGAACCAGACGAGCGTATGTGCATCCCTACAAAAAAAACAAATCACACAGTTTCCATCTTTGTGGTTTCTGCAGCCAAGTTGTTGTTTCCTTTCTACACAGGATGCTTTTATGTCCCCTCTTTGTAGCGCAGTCCCTTAATGAAGGGCAGTGTGTAAGGAAGAGGGAGTTCACACAGACACACTGTTCTGCAGCTCAGAGGAACATCAAAGACAACCATTGATTCCCTTTATCTTCATTCCCATGAGGATGCAGAGCAAGGTATGAGCATCTCTTAAATGAAAGACAGGATTCAGCGTTAATTATAATGAAACAAATCAATCAACCAGCTGCCAAAAGTGAATCTTAATCTCTCTAATTAAAATTCTGATATCAGGAGATGTCTTGCTGCATGCAAAGAGGAGGGGACCAGCAGGGCTTGTGTTGAACACATGGCTCCCCCTCACCACCATCACCTCCATGCTCATTACATCTATCGGGGGAGCTAATGAGAGAGCAGGCTGGGTCTGACCGCAGTCTGTAGTTTAACGTCTAAACACATGGCATCTCCATCCACATCGCCCACGGTGTCGGGCTCAAATCTGCCCACCACATGTGTAATTAACTTATTTCTGGCATCTGGCTGCGCTCATTCTTTCACTATCAGATCACAAACTGCTCTGAAGGCTACGCAAATGTGTTAGCATTTTGGTGCAAAGTGTGTTTTCCCCCAGTGGCGTACACCTGAAGCCCAAGATAAAAACGTCTACACTGTGTGTGATGTTAGGTATGGGGGAGAAAGATGGAAAGCTGCATGTGTGGGATGGACGCTTCGACAAGAATGACAAGAAGATGATACGGTATTAGATCTCTGTTGTCTTAAAAAAAGAAGAAATGCATTGGAAATATTCACTGACAGTGTTCTTCCATGTAAACAGGTTCTGTCTTCCAGACGCCTCGACATAAGAGACAGACAGCGAGGTGTGTGATGTTTGTTCCTGTTTAATGCAGCAGTTCTGCCAAGCTTCCCTAAAGCCTCAGCCCACTGCCAGACTTTTATGTGGGATAGGGTAACCAGGGGAAGCTTTCATAGCTCCCTACCAGGTGACATCAGACATCTCCCAGCAGTCTCTCTCCCTCTCTCTGCCTGTTAACCACCCATCCTCCCGCTGGAAAACACTGCACATCTTTGTTCTCACATCCCCCTCTTCAAGCTCACCCCCTAAATATAAGTACACACACACTTATTTTAGCCCATTCTTCAAACCATACAATGCACAACTGATTTAGAAAATCACCTCTTCAAAAAGCAGGGGAGGCTAGCGTGAAGATTGTTTATGCAGTTCCTCTTGCCTCGGGGTATGAAATATGGCAATGTGATCAGATGTCTGGATGCGTACACAAGTACATACATATGCTGGAAAAAATAAACACAGGATAGTGTTTAGATTTTTCTCGTATAATTTTAGGCAATGTGATTTTCTTAAATACTTCAGATAGCTTACTTTTTTTATAAAAGTGTAATGAGTTCAAAAACAACTTTTACAGTATATTAGGTGCTACAACAGCACAGTTAATTCTGTGTTTGTGTCTGTGAACCAGACCAAAAATCTAAGTTATTTCCTTAATATGGTGCAGAGATTGTCTTAGGAGACAAATACTTAGCAATTAACAGTTGGACTTCTCCAGGATGGACACAGTTTCTAGAAATACAAAGTCACCCGGAACTGACACTAAGGAGGGGGGCCACAGAAAAGCCTTGACGACCACCAGCCGACCAACATTCCCGCTTCCACTGGCCATTAATAGGGGATAATTGTGGGGTTCCCCAATGATGGAAATGAGGATTGAGTAGAATCAATATAAAGAAAGGAACACCACTTCGTAAACAAACTGAATACTTTTCACCGCAGAATGAAACTGGAGAGGGAGTGGGGCCATTGAGAAATAAAAGCCCTCCATTCCAGAAGAAACCAACCTGGCCTTGACTCAAAACCAGATGTGAGCTGTTACACTGAGGAAAGGCAAAGTAAAAGAGAGGGAGATGGGGGTGGGGAGAGGGGCCGGGGCTGAAAATACAGAGCGCCAAAGAGAGAAGGCCAGTTGCACAACTTCTGTCTCTTCTTCTACTGCAAGACAGTTAAAGAACAATGTGTTGGTTTCTTGACGGCTGCACAGAAAGCAGAAAGATCTCTCTCTCTCCCTCTGGTTCATCAGGCATCAGCTTTCAGTCCGAGGCAGGGTAATTATGGTGCTCAGAGTCAACAGAGCAGGTTGCCCTTAGCCTGTACTGAGCAGCAATATAAAAACAAACAGCACTGCATATATGGATGGGTTTGAGCTAGCCTGCCTAATAATGTCCATCACAATATAAACACAAGCTAAAAGCATGTTTAGAATAATTCAGTTTCTAACCGTGCACAGTTATCATGATGGAGCCAAAGATCCTTAAAAAGAGTTTGGAGAACTTTCAAGTTCAGCCTCAAATTTACAGTATTAATCCCTGCCATTACAAGACAGCTAAAATGTGCCTTTGTCTACTAATTGGTGTATTTTATCTATGTATTTGCCCTGACATGTCTTTGTATGAATGGCATTGAGATCAGAGCAGAATGCCATCCTGTCAATTGGACTGGACCCATGTTGCCAATATGGCCCAGATATGGCCCTTTCAGGGTAGTGAGACTCTCTCTGAGGTCAAACAGGAGGCAGAACCTCTCCCTTGGCAGGACATGAATCACTGGGGCGAAGCCTCTTCGTTCCTAGTATAACAACAGCTGTGGGGAGAGATGAGCATACATGCCTGTCTATGTAAGAGCAGCATGTAAACCACTGAAAGTCCCCTGCTCGCCTTCAATCAGGAGAGTCTATCTCCTAAACTCTGCACGCCCCTCCAGTCCCCTCCTCACCCTCTCACTGATCCTTCTCTCACTTTGATTACACGACCTGCTGGATGGCATAAACAAAGATTAGCATCACTGGCTGACCACCCTGCATCTGTCACCGATGCTGTAATCAGCTTGCCTTCATTAAAGTGGGCTTTGATAGGAGTCTGATGTAATGGAGTGTCCTCCTCTCAGCTGTCACACCAGTAGCTACTGTAGGGACTTGGAAACCATGTGCTTCATACCAGTGACTGGAGTCACACTCATGAATCTGGGTTTGTCAAATGGATTAAATTATTGAGGCGGTAGATCATAACACTATTTGATCAGTCACTGGAAAGAGAAAAACACAAAGTGGCTGTCATGGTTCACTTTATTTGAAACACAAAATACTGAAGTAAAAATTTAAATGTGGTGTTTAAATAATGACTGCACCACAGAGAGCATGTTGCTTTAATTCAGAGGTAACAGGGCTTGGTGGTGTAATGCAATAGTCTCTGAGTGGACTTATATATGACCAATGCCATGTGTTATTTGCACTCACACATTTAACGATCTACTCGAACAAAAGTTTAGTGAAATGGGTTCTTTTAACAGTCAGGACTGAAGCTGCATGTCTTTTTACTTTTTTTGTTCTGGGATTTAAGGTGCAAATGTAAAAAAAATTTGGTCAAAGTTTCAACTCCAATCATTAGAAATTCACCAGTCCACGTGTCTTGTGATTACTCATACTGGTTATGTATTAAGAATTAAAACCTAACTTACTTTGTTAAATAATTGCAAATAAACTGCAACTACTGACTCACATTATTGTCAATCAATCAATTAAGCATCTATAAAATCACAATTTACCAGTGCCCAATGTGACCTCTTTAAATATTACCACCAAATTACTCCCACCAAATTCTTTATAAAGTTATTTATCATATCAGCCTTAAAATGAACTATAAACTACAGCACCAGATGTAAAAACTAAATAAGTACACAGGAACTAGACAGGATATAAAGAGTCTTTTATAAGTCTAAAGAGGATTTCAAACATGCAGACCCACCCTGAAAAACAAGAGAGAAGCGAGTGCACAAGGCAACGGCATATCAAAGCCAGTGTGGGACAGGCGGTTAGACTCAAACAGGATGTTCCTCTGTTTCTGGCCTCCATGTGAAATTCTGTAAGCTCCCGCGCAGGCCCCTAGCTCTTAAGCCCGGCCAATGGGGAGCGCGCCCAGGCTGATAAAGCTGAGGGGATTTGTTCCACATTCCACAGGCCCTTTAAACAACACAGTGGATCTAAGAATGCCAGGTTGTGGGTGAGGTGGTTGCAACGCCAATCCCATTACTGTTCAAAGCAACTCCACCTCTCACAGTTAGGTACTCTCCAAAGTGTCCACCTGAGCAGGGGTTTGAATCTGATCAGCTGCAATGACCTCATGTAATCAGAGGTTTAGTATAGATCAACTCTTCAAACTGGTTGTTTGTCAGTTACCTGTCCGCCTTGTCTGCTTCTGCTGGGTGAAAACCATTTCAACACAATCCCTCTCACTTGTAAAGGACGCTTTTTGTATAGTTAGTGTCAGGTTTCCAGCTGTCCGTCTGCTATTGAGATGTCAGTTATAATTGCCCTCACCTGTGAGATAACCACCAACACCCATGTTTTCACTGCTCGTTTTTGTTAAGCTACAAGGGATTTGAGTCACAGCTTTGAGAACCAGGCCTGGCAGTTCATAGGGGCGAGGCTCTGTGGTTGGAGGCTGGTGAAACCATAGACATCATATAGATGTCTATGGCATTACGGTGCTCCTGTGGGTGACTGAGAAATGTAAACAAACCATGTTGGGGACGGACAGCTGCACGCCAATGTGGAAGAGCAGCAACATTGTCCAAGCTTTATGTAGAGTGGCTCCCAACTGCTTTTGTCTGACGTACCCCAACGGCCCTATCACGTGACCTCAAGTTCCTTTTCATCAACACCACACGCTGAGTTACAAATATACTCCTATAGATGGAGTATAAAGTGGATGTTCAATGGATATTGTTACAATTTTTTTTCATAAAATTGAATTGTCAGTGTGGAGGCTGCTTTGGTAACAAGATCAACATTTCTACTGCTAGTGGTAGAGGCTCAACCATTTATCCATTACTTTTTAACTATTCAGTTTTAGCTAATTATTCTAGTTTATCCATACATTTAGCTAAACATCTCAACTATTCCAAAAGTGTATTTCTTTATCTATTTTAACAATTTCCTTTATCCATTACTTGTAGTGTGTTTGGTACTCATTTCAGCATTTCTGCTCCCTTGCTAACTAGTTTTCACTCACTCTCAATTGCAACACGTTGTGACAGCTGGCTCAGGCTAATGTGCAGCTTAAAGACTAAATATACTGAAGATCAAAGCCACAATAATGTAATATCCTCGTTAGCTGTTTATTTCCCTCCTTAAAATTATATGTGGATATATTTCTTAATCAAAATTAAAATTTCTATTTCAGTTAGTTGAGGTTCTTTGAGCCTTCCATGTACCCATTGGAGTACACACTTGAATGATGCTGTCAATCTAATCCACAGTGACTTTTTGGCTACTCACTTAAATCTGAGGGACTCCCGCTGTTAAGAGCTTGTGGGCTGGTGGATGAGCTGCCTGCTGGGTTTCCCGAACACGTCTCCCAGCAGGATAACAACAGGTTCAGGGTCAAAACCACAGCTCTACCGTCCACTAGCTATGGTTCCCTATGGGTAACTTACACAGAGAATTACAGATCCATATGACTGACCATGATGAGAGGAGCTTTTTGCAGCTGTGACCAATCAGCCGGTAATGTAGCATGAACTCTCAACACATCCATCTGTGAGGCATACTGGGCAAACAGAGTCAGGCGGCTGTTACGCTGTACTATTATTGCATTCAGCCCTCAGGGAGAATTGGGCTTGCCGGTCACAGACTGCCAAAATACAGAGTTCAGTGCAGTAGGATGCAACAAATAACCAAGGTAGACAGGCAAGCACACAAGCAGGGCCCATAATAACTCATCTGCGATTCTCAATGACACTTGCCAAACCTCAAGTCCCAAGAGACACCGCTTGTTTACATAATTGGTACTGTTCCTCCTTACTATGAAACATTTAAGACTCTTGGCTTTGTCTTGGCTTTGCAGGCTGCTGCACAGTTTTTTTACGTAAGATATCTTGAATCTGACATACAGAAATATATACATATCTCCTGTCCCACTCTGTGTTGTTGTGTAACGATCTTCGACTGTCTCCTCCAGCCGGTAGGGATTGCCCAGTCTCAAAGACTATGAGAATTCTTGACACTGCAAGAACCGGCTTAGTTCCAAGCTGTGAAGTTCCTTACAGTCCTGGAACTGGACAGGGGGTCATCCCTGGGTTAACACAAAGTGTTTTCCTGACGAGTCCTAAAAATACACACCTGCTGGGCGCAGGAAGCAGAGGAGACTCCAAGATGTTCAGATGATGTGAAGGAAACATGGACATGAAAAATGGACCATTGCCAAAGAGCCACAGGCTGTAATGCTTTGGCACATGAGACGCAACTTCCCATGAAAAAAGGGGACAAAGTTGAAAGCTGAAGATGAACAGATGAAAAAAATAAATGAAAGTAGCACATGGGCCAATTACTGATGCACCAAAATCATGCAAAGCTCATTCATATATCTGTTGAATTATTCTCAAAGAAAATGACTGGACGAAAAATTAAAAAGGATGTGAGGGTATGGGGTTGATGAATTACTTTTGAAAATGTAGCAACAAGACAAGAATTTTAAAGCCTCATGGTGCAAACCATGAATTATGATTTTCATTTGTGACACATCACAGAAATATGCAAAGTGGAGATTTTGAGGCCGCAGTCGGCGAGACTGTAACATCTGTGCTTCTTGCTTTTGGACTGAAGCTGCCATGTGTGCACTTTAGTGACCTGACAGACTGACTGTGTGTGTCTGAAGCACAGTTCCCCAGTGTGAAATTCTGGAAAGTAATTCATCCATGGCACAAGCAGAGATCAAAAGGCTATGGTGCAGAGGGCAGCTCAGCAGAGCGCACAGAGAGCCTCTGCTTTCATAGCCATAATTACTGGAAACCAGGGCCGTGAGGCAATATGAAGGAGCACTTAAACATGAGCTAAGTTAGCTTAGCGTAGCTGCTTGTATATGCTTATCTTATCTCAGGTATAAAGCTACAAGTCTCATGGAGTCTTGTTCTCTGTCACACAGCACGTCCAGAGGCAGTCCACTTAAAAGCACTAAGTGTGGCACTTAATGTTTGATAAAAGTTCTTGAAAGACGAATTATGCTTCAAAAAGCCAAAGGTGCTGATGTGCAATAACGCCTTAAAAGCTATGAAGTGCTGCCAGGATAGAGTAGTTCTCAAAGCTGAGCACATGACACTGGGGGTAAAAGTTCAGATATTCTGATACACTGGCATTCTTTAAGTGATAGGATCAGTCAGCCCCTATCAACACAGGGAAGTAGGTGCTGGTTATTTAGAAAGACCTTGCAGAGCTGCTTTATCTGAGTACTTTCCTGTATTGGTTAATAGGAAAATCTACTGCCAGAAAACTGTTACTGTTTGTACCACAAGCTTTCAAAAGCAGATATTTTATGAGCTGAAGGTGTTATTTTTCTTACTTTTTAACACAGTTTTCTACACATTTTGGTCTACATGTAAGCTTTTAGTAAAGCCACATGCTACAAAAGAGACTCAGCAGCAATATCATGAAATAAAATCCTGTTAGAGAATAGTGCGTTTTCTCAGTGAAGCACCTCCTACAAGCAGATGGTGTCTCTGAAAGGCGCTCAGTGAGGGGGGCAGGCATCTCAAGGAGAACCGCTGTTTATTTGAAATGAGCCTTTAGGTAAACAAGTTACACGGCACACACAGGGCCAGGTCAGCTTTTGAAGTGGACGGGGCTCAGGAAAGAAATGGGTGGGGGAAGGAAAAAAAAGCGGCCTTCAGAGGAAATGAGAACAGTGGCCTCTTTCAGCACTGTTTCATCCTCTCCCTCCCTTTTTTGTCACATATAGAAAAAGAACAAAAGGTGTTTTGGAACATAAATACACCAGCGCAGAATGTGAGAACCGCTGATTTCTTAAGTTTTCTCGACAGAACCATAAGTAAAAAATCATTCTTTCCCGATTTTTATTCCCCCTGAAAAATGACCACCCGTGATAAAAATAAACCACTTCCTTTTAACGGAGACCCATTGAGGGTTTTGATGACGGGAACAGGTTTGTGTAACAAAAGCAAGTTTGCAGCCATTCCCAATTGGAGAGGAATGTGATGTGCAGAAGGAAGGCCAGGGCTGTGCTGTCTGCAGATCCAAGCTTTGAAGCTGCGAGTATGTTTCAACAGCTAACCACTTTCAGATGGGACTGTGGCGTTTTATGAGCTGAGTAATAGCGATACCTACACATGTGCAGGCTCGGGGTCCCAAAGAGGGGGAGGTTGATCTCAGAGCAGTGAGAGAAAGATCCATAACTCCTCAGGGGTCTGGGTTTTGGGTGTGTTGATAAATCTTGTGCTATGGCATTCTGTATATGAAACTGGGAGATGGATGTTGTGTAAAGTCTGTTCAACTACAAACACAGTTCTGTTATAAATTCCACATTTTTTTCAAGGTGTTGAACATCAAATAAACTGAATTTATTACTCCTTGCATGGAATAAACACTCAAAATTATGGCAATTCTCCTAAATCTCATAAGGGACACCTGGAGTGTAAACTATAAGCATGACATCCTCGCAGAATGCTTGATCTACATGAAAACAATACCTTGAAAAGCCAAGGCTTTAAACAGTGCAGCTTCACAACAATGAGAAACAATGCCAGTTCTGACTGCCCACCACTGGGATCTTTTTTTTTAGCATAGAGGAAGCCAGGATTTGTGGTGTGTGGTGTTTCACTCTCCAGTCTCAAACCTAGCAGGGCATCAGGTCCAGGAATGTGGAGCAAGAATGAGGTTTCAAAGTGTTCAGGGGTGACTCGCAAAGCATTTTGTACATTAACAATACAGCAAATGAATGTAATCTGCCAAATGGTCAAAGTGACAATACAATATAAGGAGTGTTGATGAGTAGCTCAAAACACAAATTAATCTGACATTAGAGATTAGAGGCAGTGTTGGCTTCTGGCAGTGTTGTCCTTATCATGTTCTACCTTTTTGTTTTCACACGCAAACAACACAATTTGAAGTATTCATGCCAAAGATTAATCATCTAAATTACTCATATCTATCAGTGTATTGTGCTGCACACTGCCATTTAGTTTCCCTGTGCTTTCATTGTGAAATATATGTCAGGTCAGCATCTGACCTTTGTGAAGGCAATCTCAAGTTTTTCCTCTTGCTGAATTTCGTAGGATAACAAACTTGTATCCAAAAGAGGAATCTCCCGTCCTCTTTAACCAAACAAGATAATCCTCTGTCTCCCTTTTTAATCTGCAAATATTTAAAGCAACAAAATATTGAAAAAACATAGATCTGCTTTGCCTGTTCTGAAGATATAGTCTAAAGCTTTCTGTCTTCGCCCTGAGCTCCACACAGGCTCACTGAAGATGTCATTTCAACAATGTAATCAATTAACAATGGCTATAATGAGAGCATATAATAACATCACCAACAACCATAACTGAAAAAATATGATATTCCCCTGGCTGCTCTGAGGCTTGCGAAATGAAGTCCACTTGGAAAAAAGCTAAAGCTTTCTAAGGGGGAACAGGGGTTTATGTGGAAACATACCTTACACACTAAAATGTAATAACCTTTGAGTCTCCCGGTGTTTTACTTGGCTGGGAGAAGCATAGGATCAAACACAGACTTGGATCCAGCAGCCTTTGCCAAAAATGTCAGCGCAAAGCACTGGGCTCCAGCTTCAGGTATTTTCTTTCCCCTGGCAGGCTGTGATCGAGAGCAAAGACACAGACCAGTGTTAACCCTAGGCGGGGCTGCCCCAAAAACAGCCACCAGCACACTAACCATGAAGGGGAAGTGAGGTCTCCCTGCTGTCATCACTGACCACGCACGTCTAGGTCATGTAGTGTCACTGAAAGCCTGGGATAGGCTCCATTCAGGAAGTTGAGATATTCACGTACAATTGCATGCTCGATGACTTGCTGCAATCCGGTCCTGTAAAGCTACTCTGATCTCTCTGAAGCACTCAATCAGATATCTCATAAATATCATGAAAAGAAGTGACAAGAAGTGACAAGAAGTGACTTCAAAGCGGCGCTGATGGGACGGAGATAGCTCCGGAGGCAACCAAGCTTCATTCCATATGTCTGCAGATAAGAGCTCCAATAATGAAGGAGGGGACTGTCATCTCTCTTGTTTTAATATATACTATTCTCTTATGAGATGTAAGAGAAATTCAAATAGTTATTTATGCCATCAATAAGTGGATGAAATGTCAATGTGTCATATCTATTTTTATATAGTTATTTTTATAATAACCTTGGCAAAAAAATGGCATTAAGATATTATGCTTATATTATTGACTGATGCCACTATCATGTCTATTCAGTGTACAGTAAATTTGAAGCTACAGCCAGGAGATATTAGCTTAAAATAGCGTATCACAAAGATGATTTTAAACAGGGGGAAACAGCTGACCTGGCTCTGTCCAACAATAAAAAATAATCTGTGTACCAACACATCTAAAGCTCACTAACTAACACGTCATATCTGGTTTATCTGGGACAATTTTTTGGGCAGTGACACAGTGTCCTCCTAAACGAACAAGATAAAACGTGTTGATTAATGACCTTTAGATACGTTGGCGTGCTTTTCATACACCAAAACAATGCACGGTTTATAATACTCTGCCAGAGGTAAACTGTAGAGGTACAGTGTTCACGTTACAAAGTAATCCATCAGAAATGTAATTTTGTGTGTATGTGATTTGGCAACTCAGCGCTTTGCCACATGATGTTGAGTTGCGTCAAAAGTTGAGCCAGGTTTAGTCCGGCCACGGCCTTAAGGTGCTCTCAGACAGTGGCAGCCATTCACTGTCTGAAAACCACTTTAAAGGTGCTCGTAGGAGATTTGTAGATTTTCTTCTATTAAGAGAGTCAGGCAAGCTGTTTCATCCTGTTTCCTGTCTTTATGCTAAGCTAAGCTGCTGAGTGTAACGTCATATATTTAAATCAAAGGGGTGGGACGGTCAATAGCAATTTTTTTTACCTGAAACACAGAAACATCCGGCCCTAGTATGTGCTAAAGGATTGTGAACCAATGTGTGATTGCAAATTTCCCCTCTGCGGGACTAATAAAGGATTATCTTATCTTATCTTATCTTATCTATGATTCCTCCTGATGGCCAGATAGAGACCTGCTCCCTTCATGAGTCACAGAGGATTAAGGGTGAAAGTGAGCAAACTGCTTCAAAGTACTTCAGACCGTATAAATATCCTCCGAAAAATAAACATTTAATCTTCCTACAGTGTTTCTAATGTCTTTCTCCATTAGGCACAGGTCACATAAACCACTCACTCACTCACTCACTCACTCACAAACACACAGACAGAGAGAGAGAGAGGGACTCGACCTCTGACTCACAGGCGAAGCCATGTGGTGAAACGCACTTAAACACTCCAACACGAAAGAATGGCTAAAACAAGCATCTCACACTTGTGACGAGTGTCTGAGCCGACCAGGTGATGATGTTTACACTGACAGAGAGGTGAATGTTTGTTCTGGACAAATGGCAACCAACATAGAAAAGAAAAAACGGCCAAGAGAGCGGTGTTATTTGGCAAAGTGAGGTCAATGATCAGCCTCTGCCCCCCCCCCATACGATGCTGAGGACCAGGCGGATGAGAATCTCCATTACTCCCTTCCCCCACTACCTTTAGAACCCCTCAAATATCTCCCCCCATGAAAAAAAACCCACCCTTAAACGCCCCCAGTCCTCCTCCTCCTCTTTTCCTTTTCCCCGCCACCCTCTCCCTCCCCCTTCCCACCACAGCCCCTCTCCCTGCTCCAGGATTTTGCTGTACAAACCAGGAACAGATGTCTGCTGGGGCCGTGCTGAAAGACCCCGCTGTTCTGGATGCCAGCCACATGCTTTTCATTCAGAGATGAAGGCTCAGAGCTCGCCTTCTTGTGAAGCCAATTCCCCCCCCAAAAAAAAAAAGAAGGGTTGGAAAAAAGCAAACTCTCCAAATGCCTTTAAGTCCCTTCAAAAGCAGTACATATATGAGCACACCTTTTCGTCTCCTCTCCACCGTGTATTACTCCCTGGTAGTGTCACATCAGGGACTGGCTTTTTTTATCGTTTGTGTTTGTGTAAGAGTCGGAAGGGAAAAGTCACGAGATGTTACTGGCTAGAATATTTCTTTGAGGGAAGTTTTTAAGCTCTCAAAGACTTCAGGAGGTACATGTTTGTATCTAGTGCACACAACTCAAAAGAAGTAAAAAGGAGATGAACTCAGTTTAAAATTTGAAAAATGAAATGTCATTCAGGGCCACCGCCCTTACACAGATATGCCAGCCTCAGATCCAAATCAAATACAGCTAACTCAAAATTACATGGGGACTAGAAGATATACCCAAATGCCCAGAAGCAAAATTGTCCAAACACAACATCAATTTTGGGTCACCAAATGAGGATTTTTATAAAAGGGGAAAGTCTTATTCACAGATTCCAAATGCATGTAAAAAAAAAAATACACTAGTTTAAAATTAGTTGAGAGAACTGCTTTGGAACTCTGCTCTTTAACAAAATGTATTATTGAGGGGTGAGTGCTACGTAACTCTCCACAAGTCAAAATAAATTTGCGTCATCGAGCTTTTGGCACATCATTACATCCAACTGAATCCCTAACCGAGCCCTTTTAACTTCAAGTGTGATATTATTAACCTTTCAAAGTGGAATAATAAAGGTCTTTGTTGTGGAATTTAAAATGTTGACACACTCCCTCTTCACAGGCCAAGTCTGAGGGGAGTTCTGAGACAAAAGATGGTGCTGAAAGGATGAATTAGCCTGTCATTATTTGGGCATCCAAGCATGTCTGCTTGACGCTCCAAAACGAAACACTGTGCTTGTATGTGAGGGTCTGGACTGTTGATGTGTTGATGTTTCCAGAGGTGAAACACAGTGAACCTTTACAGAGCTCTTCCATTAATGAGGGTAAGGAGTTTTCTGCATATTACATATTCAATAACTGCAGACTAGACTTGTTTTTTGAGGGTGGGGTGGGCGATTATACCTTGGAAAGCCTCTTCTGATCTCCCCTGTTATATCGCTACATTACACCAGGTGTTTGAACAGGTAAGACTTGTCTGGAGCACCTGCAAAGAGGTGTCAAAATCTTGATGACTTTAGCCTGGATGAGCCAAGTCATCCTGCTGAATCACGCTCTCTTTGTCCACTAATACCACTCTTTAAGGAGGCTATAGGATTACATACTGAAGGCCAACTGCCAGCTGCAATTTTGGAATCATGGTTTGCAGCAATATCAATATTTAAACAGGCCCTTGCATCCTTTGATCTTTTGTAATATTTTGCTACAAAGCATTCAGAGTTTGTTGAATAGAAATGACAGATTCACAGGTTTAAACAAACTGATGTTTGGCACTGGCTATCTTAGCGCTTACTTTTCCCCCAGCCTGGTTCCACTCCATCCCTCAGCCCATCCCCCAGGACAGGGCAAGGGGATAGAGGGGTGAGGGTTCGGAGGCTCCACTGATATCAGAGCCCTTTTATAACTCCCAGCTCTGCGCTTTGAAGTCGCAACCAGACAGCTCAGGAATCCTACTCCCCCATTTGACAATGAGGAGGGGGATGGTCAGAGCTAAACAGTGTGTTTGACCAATCCCCTCCTGTACAAAATCATAAGCAATTTAAACTCTCCATGCTGCTCATCAACCATGACTTAGTGGTGAAACTACTGTCTGGTGTGAGCTAGATGTCAAAATACTGTGGGGGATAAAATGTGGCTGAAATCCATCTAAAAAATGAAAATCCCCTTATCCACCTATATATATATGAGAAGATATATAGATATACATAAAACGTCAAATCTCTCTCTATATATATATATTTATTTTTAATATATAAAATATATAATATTATTGCTATTTTCTATTTGAATTGGACTAAACCCCAGACATCTAACAACTCATAATCCAATAATTACATCTGGATGTGTGACAATGTAATCCGATCTTGGTGAAAATTTTTAATTAAAGGCATGTGAGATCAAAAGAGGAAATGGTGCATCGTCCTACAGCAGAGATAAATGTGTTGAAAGTCAGTCTGTTCGATGGGAAACTATACGGCATCAAAAGCATCCCTGAGGACATCATCTATATTCACATTAACATAGACACAGGCTCATTTCAAACAGCATGTATGGAGCTGTGTAGGAGCTGGCAGTCACATAGTGCCTCTGCGATACAATAGTGAACATAAATGCACTTCGTCATCATAGTATCTGCAAACTTGAACATGAATCAATTATTGTTTGGTCAATAAAATGACAGAAAATAATGAAAAATGGTCATTATGATTTCCTAAAGCACAAAGTGACGTCTTTTGCTAAATTGCTTGTTTTGTCCAACGAACAGTCCAGAACCAGAAGAAATGTCACATTAGGCAAGGCAAAGCATCCAATTATCATGACTGAGAAGCTGGAACTACATGAACTACTGCTTGAAAAATGACTTTAATTATATATCAATCAATTAACAAAGCATTTGTCATTAGAGGGAGTCAATACACTATTCAACTAATTGACTAATTGTTGCAGCGCTTCTTTGAATCAATGCTTTGGGTTTTGTTACACCCATCACATTATCTCTGCCTATAAAGATTGATAAAAAATAACATGTTACACCTACATTTGTTTCTTCAATACAAAACAAACGCTAAACAATACTTCTTTATTTTTCTCTTTTACTTTGCTCAAATGTATAAAGAAATAGAAAAATGTCTGTAGTAGGCCTAGAATGGATTAACCCTGAACGATATGGCAAACATTAATGAGTTACTTGCTGTTAATTTAGCAATATCTTGCCATCGATACATATCAGGACCAGTATATGCCATAACAGACGTGACTGCATTGTGGTTTGTCTACCTCCTCTCAAAAAATCCTTAATTAGCTTTAAAGAAAGCAGTAAAAGTAATAGGCTGGTAATCCAGTACTGCTCTGTGAACGAGCCTCTAATGTAACCAACTAATGACACAAAATAAATCAGAGGCCTGACTTTGATAGGAGTGAGGGTGGGATCAACCTACTAATAAGTGTCAAACTTATGCCTTTGGTGGTTTTCCTTGAGGGGAGTGTGAACTCAGGACTCCTCTAAAGCAGAGTAAGTTCTCTTTTAATTTGCCATGAGTGGGCGGTTTATAGCCTGATACAATCCATAACTCTTCAACTATTACAACCGCCCACCTCACGGATTGTCAGTACCTCTGTGTGAACTTCTTGCAGTTTCTGTCTGAAAGCCTGAGACTCTTATGCCCCTCAAAACGACACTAATTGAAGTGATGTAATGTTATGCCACAGAGGGCTGCCCACTGGGAGCCGCGCTAGAATGGGAGGCATTGAGGAAAAAGACACAGCCCTGAGTCACGATGCCAGCAGCCACAAGAGCAAACGTTATACATCCCTCAGTCTGAGAAACCACTACGTTTCCATCCAGTCTATGTGCCTGTGTGTGTGTGTGTGTGTGTGTGTGTGTGTGTGTGTGTGTGTGTGTGTGTGTGTGTGTGTGTGTGTGTGTGTGTGTGTGTGTGTGTGTGTGTGTGTGTGGCTCATGGCTGTCATAACCCGCCAGTGATGCTGGCAGGGGAACGACCGCCGTGTGGTGTTGTGCCGGATTCCAGACATGACAGAAAGAACAACAACCTACAACTTCAGCGTGTCTTCACACATGCTTATGAATACAAATTGCTTTCCCCTCAAGTTCTCAGCTCCTCTTTCAAGAAGAGAGAATGTAACAGCTTCAACCAGACAACTTTGAAGTGTTTGACAGGCCCATCCCGTCAGCAAACACACACACACACACCTGGCACACTTTTTTTTTCCAATAATGAATTTTGCTTATGAAAAAAACTCAACATGAATGTTGCACATCCAGCATAACAAGACCTTTCTTTCTGAGAGTAACAGTCATCATTTTACCATTTAGACAGAACAGGAGAGCTTTTTTTTTTTTTTAAGGATGTTTAAAGTTTTGTTTTACTCTTGGAAAAGCTCTGTTGTCAGTATTCAAACTTAATTCCACACAGTCTTAAAAGTCATTAAAGGGGAAACGTAATAGCCTTACAGACTTTTAATTTACTTTCAATTAGGGTCTACTAAGAAAGAAGAGGGAACGATGCCTGATACCTGCATGTTCTTCAGCTTGTGGTCCGTCGGGCTGTACCTCTCACAGTCCTCCATCCCTCTCCGGAGGAAGGCGTTCACAACAAAACTGTCTCCTGTAACATGGAGCAAACACACCGATCAGCAGGTATCCCTCTCAAACTCAACCTACTTTATTAGATCACTACAATTTAAAAACCTTCATTCTACAATGTCTCCTCACCTTCAGGGTTTTCTCTGCGCTTGCACGCTTCAGATCATCAGACACAGGGATGCAAAACAGACAGTCGTTAGTTTGTGTGTGACTTTGATCGAAATACTTACTATATCTTTGTTATTCAGCTGTGAAAAACGTCAACATTTCTTACCATGTTTTGACTGATGTTTCCCCATGTTTAAGTCCCTCTTCCCTGGATCAATGAAGGTACTCCGATATTGGACAAGGACGACACAGTCACTGCTCCAACATGGTCACATTGTGTTTGTTCTGCAGGAAGAAAACTCCAACTTCATCCAAAGGCAGGTCATCTAGTCGGGTGGTCATTGAAGCATCAGCTGTGTGTGTGTGTGTGTGTGTGTGTGTGTGTGTGTGTGTGTGTGTGTGTGTGTGTGTGTGTGTGTGTGTGTGTGTGTGTGTGTGTGTGTGTGTGTGTGTGTGTGATAAGTCTGATCTGTGGAGGAGACAGGGCAACACTCTCTGTCTGTGTCCGGACTTCCCTTCAGTCCAACTGAATGTGGAAGCGCTTTGAAGCACAGATCATGGATCCAGTGTCAAGACAGAGACAGCAGCTACAGCTGTTCCGGTTAAACCCTTACAAAATAAATGTTTCAACCACTTCTTGTTGTTTAAGCCTACTTAACCATAGTCAAATATGTCTACCTTATTTTCATCATGTCTTGAGGGTTGCAGCAGTACTTCTGTGGTGATTAATCTGGGACATTTCTTTTTTTTTTTAACAATTGATTCTTTAAAGGCTGTAATAAATGATGACAAGTAGCCAACCTAACAACATCTTACAGACAAGTTAAAGTTCATCCTTCAAATTAAAAAAGGACAGGAGTCCAGTCATTGATTTGCAGTCTTTAACAGTGCATGTCTGTTTTTTGTTAAATTATAGTGCAAACAAAATAGTATCATAATTAAAGATTACAAATCAGTAGATGTGCTCAGGCCTTTAAAGTGTGTCCTTCATCTAAAATGTGACTTATACAATTGCACATTACTGGAAGATGTGTGGAAAAACCTTGTCTGAAAAAACCCCAATGTTTGGTTTGCAATCAATACAGTTTGTGTTTACCATCTAACTGCTTGTTTTATTTAGACAATGTGTTTTTACTCCAACCATATGTAACTGAACCTCTGAATAGACGTGCTCATCATTATTTGTTCTTCTACAACCAATTATGTTTTTATAATTTAATTTCCAATTATGTTTTCATTGCTACTACTATTTTGAAAAGCGCCTCAGTTGATTCCGGTGTTGTTCAGCTTGACGCACTCATGTGACACCACGTCCTCTGTTGGTGTGATTTACCAACAGCTCCATTCATGGTTTTCATTGTACATTTATATTTATGAAGAGGACAGTTTCTTTTTTTGTAAAGTAATCATTATCCTATTACATTGGCCAATCATAAGTTTCTCTCAATCAAACTATGTAAAGGTATACTACTGAAGTTATTAGATTAAAACACGGTTAATTAAATCTGTTTTAACATAGTGCTTTGATATAAACCAGGATTACAAAAACATAATTTATGGTGGACTACTTTGATCCAACTCCAAGATTTTAAAGAACTGAGCTTTCACATTCTTTGTGATGTTTAAAGATTAATAACATTATTATTAAGTAAATGATTATTCTACTCGTCTGTTTGTCAACCACACACTGATTAGCTGCCCATAATAATGTCCATTATTTGTTTTAGGAATGTGCACAACAGATTCTAAATATAAACTTTTGTTTATAAAAGAAAACCAGGAAGAACATGCTGTACTTCGACCTACCAGACATCAAAAGCTCTTTGGCAGTTTTATAGTTTGTGTCCTTTGGCAGGGCTTTAAAACAGGGCACGCCCGCAGGACACATGCCAATAATAATGAATATTCACCTTTAGCTCAGTGTGAAAACATCAATGTTATGTTAGTGTTTAGTAAATATCCCACTCCTGTGCAGATTATATTCAAGATGAGGAAAGATGTTACTTTCATCTTTATAGTGTTATAAAGCATAAACTGTTATTATACGCTTGGTGTAAATTGCTCACTCCCTCACTGCTCCAAAGTGCTGCTGTCATATAAGAGATCACGGAAACCTTGTCCTTTACCTAAACAAAGCAGCTCTGCCTGGAGGAACATAAGAAACATGTATTCATACATCTTATTTTCTGTGAAAATGGTATTTTATCACAGTGTCCCACTTTCCCTACCATACCTTGATAAATGTAGAGTGACGCTTCATTGCTCTTCCTGTCAATTTGTCTTCCGTTTGACTCTTCACAGACTCCTCTATGGCTGACAGGATGAGCAGACATTTGCATAGCTCATTGATGGCAGCTTTCTTTGATCCTACTAGCCGTGCCTAATTATCACCATTTCTTTATGCAGCCTGGATCCCAGGATTCTGCCTCTTTACAAGGTATCTCTCTCCCTCATCCTCTTTCTTCCACTCCCACTGGCGTCCCACTCAAAAGGATGACATACATATGGGATGCAAGAAAATCTCATGCAGGAACAACTGTTTCTGTTTGGATTGGGAACAGACGGTTTAGGTTGTATTTGAGGAGCAATGGTCACTTGGATACAAGTCCTGATTTATCATCAAAGGCTGTCATGTTGATGAAGAATTGAGAAGACCTGACACAGCGTTAGTTTTATGGGCTTTTATGTATTTGCACAAAGGATGTGGATCATTATACTGGCTTAAGTGCAGGGTTTTTCTAAACTTGCGTCAATCAATGCACTTTAAAATCCTCTAAAAGATCATATCAATGTAATCATAACCTCTCTAAATCTTGATCTGTGATTTTTAATACTCCGAGAAATGAGTGATAGTTTCCATGGTTTGGTGGGCAGCTCTGTTCAGTTTCCTCCTAACATGCCTATAAGCATGTGTGTAAGTTAATTCCCTCACTATGTGAATCACCATTGGCACAAGCAGCGATATTCCATTGCTTTCAGCCATGTACCTGAACAACGGTTGAGAGGATAAACATCAGACTGTTTGTTTTGTTTGGAGTTTTCTGAAATTTTCAAGCTGCTTGAAACAGTGATAAAACTCTGTAACAATAAGGCTTTTGACTTTTCTTCACTCTGCGTCTTGATTGCCTTTTAACAGCTGCCTGGTCTTGGAGCAACTACAGTCAAAAGAAGAAAAAAAATTGCCTCCAGACAGAGCAATTATGGTTTTATTTACCATGCCCGTTCCTACAGCTCTCCCTTTCTTTATCTTGCCTTTTTCTCTTCTCTTTGTGATCACTGATGAAAAGTAGAGCTTCCTTTTGTGATTAATCTCACATAAAAACTTAAATGACATACTCTGGCAAAAAAAGTCGGTGCCAAACAATTAGGTATAAAAGATACAGTGGCATTAAAGGGATAATTCACACAAACAAAATTATTTCTTGAATGAAATGAAGGCTTTGAGGGGAAATCCATTCTGGGTTTATTGTAAAACTCAATTCTTGAGGATAAAATGCTATTCAAGGTCTTGATTACAGGCTTAATCTTTTGCTTGATCTTAACGGCAGACAGTATAATCTAATCTGTAAAAATTACATACAAAATGTGCTCAATAGAACATCAAAGAAAGGTCATTTTTTAAAAGGTGACTGGATTGAGTAGAAATGAAGCGTTTGAATGAAGAAGAACTTGCGTGAACTGTTTGCTATCCTTTTACATTCAGGAACAGCCTACAGGATAAACCTTTGAAGTGGAGTGAAAAAGCTGTTGCTCAACAACAAACAAAGGGCACATTGTCTGAACCCGGCAGCTGACATGCAAAGGAGCAGAGCATTCACAGAATGCAAAACATGTTCATATGAACAATGGAGCCACTGATCTGTTTGTGTAAACTGTGCATATGACTGATACATTTCATAAGTCATCTTTCAACAGTTTTGATTTTTAGGTCAAATTTGTGGCAACCACACAGTCGGTCAGCGTAACCATTTATCACTTTGGGCCCCCGCGCCGGAGCCTGTCTCAGGAAGTAGGACCACGCTGTACAATACCACTCTAAATACAACTGGGATCAGCTCTTTTTACTTCCAGATGTGCAAATGAACATTTTATATCTGTGGATCTTTATTATTTTACTCAGCAAAGATATTTAGATAACCAACATGAGACAGGCTCAAGGTCCACTGTATCTGGTTTTTTTCTATTTTTGGGGGGCTTTCCCCCCCCACTTATCGCCATTATTTTATTTATTACATGTCTCATAAAATACACTATATAAAATCTGTCTTTTCATGTTTAAGACTGTATGACAGTATCCATGCGCCACCAAGTGGTGGCCTAAAGGCACTGTTAAAATCTCAAAAATCCATCTGCAGCATTTCAAATTCACACAAGAGCATAAACGATACTGTTTATTAGGATGATATATACAAAATAAAGTTGTAATGAAAACATGCATCCAGAGAGTTTGAAGAAGATTTGATGTTAACATAAATATAGAACTGACAAAGATAAATGAACATTTCTAAGTGATATTATATAAGGAACATCCCTTTTTTAAAACATATCACATGAATAGTGTCCAAGAAAACAGAATGTTAAAGTGACAGTTCACATTTTTCAACACAAGTTGGTATCGCACATGAACTTCAGCTCATTCTACAGATCCTGTGGATGTAGATATCTCAGTGAGCTGACAAAGTACGAGAGAAATGAACAGCAAATAATGATGAAACCAGTTAACAAAAACATATTACCATCTTAATGAGATATCTTCAATAAAATCTATAGACTGAGCTAATGTGTTCACAGGGATTTGAATTAGAGTTCAAATATCGAATGGCAATAAATATGTGAACCATCCCTTTAACATAGAAACCAAAAGAAACTGGCACTGTTAAGTTAAAGCTGAACATTACATAAAAATACCACTTTGAATCTAAGAATAGAGTAAACACAGAAAATTCAAGCTTTGGGTACTCCATCTTAAACCAAACTGCCTACTCTGGACCCGACTTTGTCTTTTAACTTAGTAGCATCAACAGAATTTACCTGAACAAAGACTTATATTAGGGATAGCATTTGTTAAAACAATGTTACTTGACAATATATTCAATACGTTGCTGCCAAATGAAAGGATTAAGCTTTATAAAAAGATGTAAGGGTTGTAGTTTTCCAAACTACATACAAAAAGGCATAGGATTGAGAGCTCACAGACAATCATGCGTCAGCCTTTGGGCATTGTAATAAGTTCAGATACCATTGACCAGGTTCGCCTTTTCCTCCCTCTGTTTATCCACTGCTTGGTCCATCGCCTCCAGGAACCTCTCCAGAGTTACTGTCGGTGTCTGCAGGCGGACAAACTACATTAAAAAACAATATGACTCTTCTCCGCCTTCAATCTGTAGAACAAAATCAAATACTTACCTTTACAAACAGTGCGTGGGCTAGAAATGGTAACTTCCTGAGTGCTCTTCCACTCAAACCTTTGCTCTTTCTGGAAATGAAAAGGAAAACAAAACATCAGCCTCTGGCTGTTTCAGTTCTCACTGGCACTCAATGTTATGACTACAGCACAGAGACGGTGTGATTTGGTCTCTATTGCATTATGGGAGGCTTTACTCACAGAGCAATGTTCCTCAGGATCAGACTGTGTTCGGACACCTCACTCTTTGCAAAGCCCATCGTCTCAAGCTCAAAGATGGTAAACAGCTGCTGCCGGGGGTAGATGATCTGGCACTGCACATATCAGAGAGAAATGGGAAATCTATCAACTCACCATAATAAAGTGTTGCTTTTGAACTGTTGCTGCTTAGGACTGTTTTTGAGCATGTTGATAATTAAATAAGTGAAATATTATTAGCATCTTTTATATACAATTTATATTTACCACGTACTGCATCATATACTGTATATCAATATTAATTAACTTTTCAGTAAGTTAATTTTTGAGCCCAACATTTTAAATGAATGCAAACACAAGTTATAAAAAAAAAAAGGAGTTAGATTTGTTTATGTTCCAATCCAAATAATAATAAAATATAATTTTCTGTAATCCACTGTTGGCTTCTTGTTATTAGTGAAGCACTGTTCTTCATTCTTGCACTGCTGATCTTCCACCTTTCCATCACAGGAAAAAGAAAAATCCTCTGAGTCATGTTTTGTGATTCGCTGTGTTTCCCGTTTTTGCAAATGGAACAGTCCTTTTATCCAAATTGCTCCATGTAGTTGCTGACTTCAATATTGTGAGAATTTGGAGATTAAAGTCTTGCTCTAGGACACTTCACACGTGGACACGAGAAGCCGGGGATCAAACTGCAAACCTTTTAGTTAGTTGACAACTTGCTGAGCCTTGCTCCCCACGGCCATCAGAATTCTGTCTTGTGTCAAGATATTGACATACTGAATTTCCAAAACAAAGACAATCCCCTAATAAACTAGTAAAACTATCATACCCACTGGCACTGAAGTGTTTTTTAAGATAAATAAGTTTCAGCATGGAATTGTTGAAACTTGTTTCGGCAGATGAGTTTTGCATTATAACTTGCAATTAATTGCAAAAGATGATTTTTACAGTTTTTATGTATGCATTTTTATATTTGTTTCTAATTTATGTTATCAATTTCCAATGCATATCTTGAATATCGATAATCCCAAAAAAAGAAAAGAAAAGGAAAAATTGTTGCTAGGTTGTTCAGTCACCTTCATCAGCTCCTCCAGGCAGGAGAGGTAGATGTTGTAGATGCCCTTCTCAGACGGAGGTCCGATGTACTGCTTGATGTCAGCTCTGTCCACAAACGCCAGGTCTATCTTTTCCGTCACATTGGAGGTCGTCAAGATCACCACGTTAGAATGTCTGAAATATAAGACCAAAAGTCAATACAAAACAAACTTGTGTAAATAAGACAAAAAAAATCTGATGGGATAGATTTCCCAGTGAAAACACTAATTAAAAGTGATTGTAAGAATAAATCTAAGGCTTCCAGTGTCATATGACAAGAGAGGTTTTAAAACATTACATAGAACATTTTGCTTCCTGACCGTTTGATCTGGTCCAGTTGAGTGAGAACGGAGTTGACCACTCGGATGGCGTCAGAGGGCTCTGTTCCCGCCTGGCAGGCACTCCTAGCTGCTGTCAGACTCTCCACCTACAGTAAAACATGTTCACAAAAGGAGCAGTCTTAGTCACAGCAAAGACTCTCCTGAACATGAAATAACTTGAACAACATGTGAGCAAAACAACCTTCAGTTTAATCTCAAGCAAATCAATGAAGGAATGTAATCACTAAATTAATGGCAGGGACTCAGATAAAACAGATCCCCAATTCCAAGTTAAAAGCAAGTTGAAGCAGTTTTTTACCTCATCAATCAGAACAAACACGAGAGCATCTTTGTCGTCTATCAGTTGTTGGATCTTTTGAAACATCTTCGTGACCAGCTTACCGCTCTGTAACAAAGAGGTATAATGTGAGTACTTTCAGTTCCATCTAAAAAAATTAAATTAAATGTAACAAGGTAACATAAAAAGAAGCCAGATGTACCTCGGAGAACCACTTTGAGAACAAACTGTGGCTGTTTATCTCGACAAATTGCCCATAAGAATACCTGCAAGGAGAGGAGTGTCTTTTGAAATGGAAAGAGCAGGTGCACTTACTGCTAAAGCGGTTTTAACAAAAGGTGGTTTGACTTACCGACTTGCCAGTCGGATTGACAGCTTCTGGGCCAGAGCTTTGCACAGTGACGTTTTCCCTGTGCCCGGGGGGCCTGAATGTTGGCACACACAAAGTGATGAATCGGTTATAATACGCACATCATCCCTGGGATGATCTCAGCTGATAAAGATGAAAGATGATTTCCCACTAGTTATTTACCGTGAAGCAACACAACACGGTTCCACGAAATCAGGTTACTGTCGACATTTTTGTCTGAGAAGTAAATTGTTGTTGTGACGTAATCCAGGAGCTGCAGCAAAATGAAAACAATTGGAAGTTTAGCAGTGATAAGGGAGAAAGTTAGGTTAACATTTTTTCTCAACTGCTATTTTCTTTTTACTTACCTGGGTTTTGACTCCATTCTCGTACACCAGACTCTCCCAAATCCCATGGAATTCAGCTGTTCAACAGGAATCAAGTCATTTTAGGGAACATTCAGAAGAAATTGAATTGTAAGAAGCCAAAGCTAATAGATAGATTCATATTAACATAATAAAACATAAAATATGACTCACTTACTATTATGACTTTACACTAACGCTTGAGCTAGCCTTTATTTCACTTTCAATTAAGAAAACGTATCCCTTATAAGCTCAAAAAATGGTTTTAAAACAATTGCAGTTTTCTTAACAACAGGGAAAGATGGCTTTGGTCAGGTCGGATTCCCAGTGGTTACAATGGATTCCAATGATATCACCTTATAGATATATCGGAATAAAGAAATAATAAGAAAGCGCTTGTGATACATATAGTGAAATTAAGAAAAAAAAAGGAAAGTGGTGAGAGAGCTGCTGCAACAGGCTGCCTACCACACAGTGCCCATAAGTAGGGCGGGCTATAATTCATATTCTTATGTTTCACACACTATTGTTTTTATCAAAGGCTCCTTCAAGTTCGATATTTAACCATATTTTGGTGAAAATATAACAGTTTGTGACATACTGAGGATATGGACAGCATGAATCCAAGCTGACCAAAGCACTTCTTCTGATGAAGAGCAACAAACGTTTTTTCAGCCACCTTCGAAGCCTACAGGGAGGGTCAATCAGTGTACTCCAGTCTGTTTATCCCTTTGGAGTTTGCTGTTCTCATTGTGAGAAGCAGCTAATTCAGCTATACAATGCTGTTACACAGAGATGCACAGAGAATGCCTTCTCGCCTACAGAAGTTATGTTTCATACTTTACGGTCAGTTTTGGAGTATCAAATGAAGTCATACTGAATAATATATTGCACTTCCTGTATTAAGTTTTTCCTAGTTGCCAGACTTCAACTGGAAAAAAAATCAAACTAAGAAAGCATAAATTTCTCGACGTGGTGTTATATTTAACATTATATCCTCCACAATGTGCGGCGTCACCTGCTGGAAGCAACCAGTGATTGGCTGCTGAAAGCTCCTCATCCTCCTCCAAACTGAGCGTGCTGGGTCCATCCTCATTCAGAGTGAAGATGTGAACAGAGACAGAGCAGTTCTTCAAATCAAGGGGCTGAGTGGGTGAGAGAAAAGTTAATGAAAAAGAATAAACAACTTCAAAACATTATTACTTTGTCCATTACAAAGTACTAATGCTTTTCCATCATCTATAATAATATAGATGATGGAAAAATATTCACAAAGCAAACCAAAATAACAGACCTGCGATACCAGTTCCTCTAGATCAACTATAGCCACAGATTGCACGTTTTTCTGCAGGAATTCCTCATCAAACTCTGCCCATCTGTAGTTTCCAAAAACCATGCTGTGTCGATTCAGTAGACCCAGGACATGTGTCCTCACTTCAGACAGTTTAGCTGTGCTGAAATATGGACAAGAATGGGAGAACAAATAATGCATTTCAATAAGTTCATAATTTCCCCAACTGTGATTGCTGATACCAATACCAATACCAATAGGAATATTGGTTTAGAGTCTTACAACATTAAGACTTCAGGCATTTCCCAATGTTACTGTTTGTGTTTTCCTTCATGTGTTAAATGGTCGGCTGACACAAATACCCCAAAACATGATTTCTCAGGGTCTATGTGTCTTTCCTGTTTTCATGACAGGCTCTGTGGTTTGATCAGTAGTTTGTAGCACTTACTATATTCGTATTAGTCTGTTGCAATTATTGTTCTCGTAGTAATCTGCCTCTGCACTATACTTTTGCTCTGGTTTATGCTTTAAGATGCTTGTTTAAGAAAGGAGATGCACTGATGACTTCTGGTGACTAGTAGTTCTCTTGAATACCTATGTTGAATACACTTCCTGTAAGTCTCTTTGGATAAAAGCGTCTGCTGTAATGTAATGTAATGTAATGTAATGTAATGTAATAATGTAATGTAATGTAATGTAATGTAATGTTATGTACTCAGCAAACCCACCTGTGAGATTTAACATGGACCTCCACATGAATGTTTTGTTCCTGGTTTCCCACCTCCATGTTCTCACCGTCCGTCCCTGTAAACCTGTGAACAAAAGGGGAAACAATCAGAACAAAAAAAAAAACAGCGTTTTCATTTTGTTAACTTTAGCAAAGTGTAAGTTGGTGATCTTGCAGCTAGCTAGCTAGCTAGCATAGCCGGCTAGCATCAACCCTCCACAGAGTAAAGGTAAACACGGACACCGACAACAGAAAGCACAACTTACACCATTAACGTTATCAGTCAACTCTCTGATCCTCCAGGAACGTGTTCGGTTCTCTGTCGTGTCAGACAGTCGCTCGAAACCCGCGCGTTGGTTTGTTACACCGGAAATACGTCATTTGTTTTGGGTTTTCACTTCCGGCTTCCTTGTTGTAAAGGTTTGTTACGTCTGGACCAACGCCAGCCATTGGCAACATAACTGGAATATAAACAAGTCTTCTGACACGGAGAGATGGGGAAAAAACACAAGAAACATAAGCCGGAGTGGAGGACGGTGGACGGTACCTGAAGGCATCTTTACTTTGGTCCAGCTAGCTTCATCTCAGCTAGCTTCATCTCAGCTAGCTTCATCTCAGCTAGCTTAGCTTAGCTAGCTTAGCTTAGCTAGCTTAGCTTAGCTCAATCCAATGGAAACGACAGCAGCTTTGCATTGTTGTGTTTTGTACAGATCTACCACCACGATGCACATCCCACACATATCTGGTTAAATGTCCTGATAAGATTCAAAGGCAAATCTTAATAATTAATATATAATCAAATGTACATTTTCTGTGTACATGTTTTGACTGTGCCAGTTAGTTATAACTTAAGTTATAATGAAGATATGATATTTATATTTACTTAGGACTGTACGTATTATGGAATTACCTTCAACAAAACAATGCTGTTAAATGCAATACAACCCAGTCACACAGTATTCAGATAGATAAGCTACTATTAGCAGACATGACCCACAGTATCACTACCATGCTAATGGCAAAATCATTCCACATGCTCCCCTACTCTTCTCACAACTTTCCACCTTGTACCATTCATTTCTATCTCAACTATCCCCTGTTTTGGTTGTAGACTACGAGGACAAGGCTCTTGAGAAGCCCCTGAAGCTTGTGCTCAAAGTTGGTGGAAGTGAGGTGACAGAGCTCTCGGGTTCGGGCCATGACTCCAGCTACTACGATGACAGATCAGACCACGAGCGAGAACGCCACAAAGACAAAAAGAAGAAGAAGAAGAAAAAGTCTGAAAAGGATAAAGACAAATATGTGGATGATGAGGAGAGAAGACGGCGTAAGGTTAGTTTACAGAAGAACATTATAACTTGTGCATCTGTGTTTTGTGCCACTATAAGTTAAAACAAAATTGATTTTAATCACAGGAGGAAAAGAGGAAGAAGAGAGAGCGAGAGCAGAATGAATCAGAGGCAGCAGCTTCTACTGCTCCCAGCACCGGTGTCGCTGTTGAGCCTTTCACGTTGCCAAAAAGTATATGTATTGGATTGGAGGTGCGTAAACTTAACTAAAGCTTGAGAATATGAACAATACATTCCTACGTTTTTTGCTGAAAAGACACTGACCTCCTGACCATATCTCATCAGCCTGAAGAGAAGAAAAAGAAGAAAGAGAAAGAGAGAGAAAGAGAGAGAGAGTTTGAGCTGGAGCCTGAAGAGGATGAGTTTCACCCCAGTATGAGGTTTGACTTAGACCAACAAGGAGACAGGCCAGTCCGAGCTTGCAGGACACAACAAGGTAAGAATGCCTGTCTATGAGGACAATAGCAAATATAAATATCAAATCACTTGTAAATGTGTTTTCCTAAATAATTGTATTTTTTATGTTTGCCCAATGCAGAAAGCGAGTCCACTCCTCGTCAACAACTGCTGGAACATTTTCTGAGGCAGTTGCAGAGGTGGGGAAAACTGATTGAGTCTAATGGCTGCATCCACCTGTGATGCAGACCTTCTAATTCTAAAGGACTGCTTCTTAAGACATTGTCCCACACATGTGTACAAGAAATATCATAAACGAATTACAATATTCCCATGATATTTACAAGAAATATAAAATCTTTCCATTTTTAGACACACTGAGCTTTCCCTTTTACATCACTCTCAGTTCAAAATTTCATGAATGTAATGTTTGGATCATGCATGATCCGAACATTACATTCATTACAAAAGAAAGCTCGAAGGTCGGTGCTGTAATGAATAACATCATGCATTGCTTATCTTTCCAGGAAAGACCCCCATGGATTCTTCTCCTTTCCAGTAACGGATGCGATTGCCCCTGGTTACTCAATGATCATCAAACATCCTATGGACTTCAGCACCATGAAAGACAAGATCATGAACAATGACTATAACACGGTTACAGAATTTAAGGTGAGGATACTTTTCAACACAAATGGAGAATTTGGATGGTTAAGACGTATTTCTTTTGAGAGTATTATAAAGGGTAATAAAGTTTGTTTGACCACTGTTTTTGCCTTCAGGCGGACTTCAAACTGATGTGTGACAATGCCATGGTGTACAACCGACCAGAGACTGTCTATTACAAGGCTGCCAAGAAACTGCTACATACAGGATTTAAGATGATGAGCAAGGTAAAGAAGGGGGTTTTAGGGTGAATTTCCCCTTGAAAACATTACTGTAATCATAAACATCTTTGTGCTGTACCTTTTCTATTTTCATCATCATACCCCCATATCCATACCAATTTCCAATTAAGTAGATTCAATTAAGTTTCCTCTTTTTCCTCTGCCCCGTGCACAGGAACGGCTGTTGGCTTTGAAACGCAGCATGTCTTTCATGCAGGAAATGGACTACACCCAGCAGGCAGCCATTTTGGGAGATGAAGACCTTGCAACTGATGCACCAACTCCAGAGATAATCCCCAGCCCAGTGGAATCAGCTAAGAAGTCCAAGAAACAACCAGTTAAAGACATGAAGGAAGTCATCAGGTAATCTTTATTTCTAATGTATGGAATAAATGTGGCTTTTTGTGTTTAATATCAATAAAATGATCCAGTAACGTTGTCTCTTCTGTTGTCTCAGTTACCTTTTTGAACCAGAAGGAAACGCTTGCAGCTTGACTGACAGCACAGCAGAGGAACACGTCCTGGCACTCGTTGAGCATTCTGCAGATGAAGCTCGAGATCGAATCAACAGATACATGCCAAACTCCAAGGTTTTCCTCTTAACTTATTGTGTATAAATTGCTTTTCATACACACTGATTCTACAAGCTATAGCTATATTTGTTACATAAAATGACGAAGTGTTGGTAAGGCTTCCACGCTTCAAGGAGCTACTAGTGCAGTAAATAGTGACAATATATATTTTCTCTGATCTTGTTTTTCAGATGGGCTACTTGCGTAAAGAGCAAGACAGTTCTCTTCTATACACCGTTGTAAATCAGCAGGATCCTGATGCAGAAGGTTTGTTGTCCCAGTGTTAGTCTTTTAAACATTTTTCAAATATTCACTACATTAGTATAATTATTCTTAATGTATTGCAGAAGATGAGACTCATAAAGTGGACCTGAGTTCTCTGTCAAATAAACTCCTGCCTGGATTAACAACCTTGGGTTTCAAAGATGACAGGAGACACAAAGGTATGCACTAAATTGAACTGTTGATTTAATTCGTATAAATAACAATTACTAAAATTTGCCGGAAGTCTATGACTTAAAACAGATACTTTCTTGCTCTGTGTAGTAACGTTTCTGAGCAGTGCCTACAACGTTCAGACCCTTCAGAAGAACTCCGTCTTTCCAGACCTGCTACCCGATGAGGTGGATGCGCTCTATTCAGCCTATGGCGATGACACAGGGGTACAATGTGCTCTCAGGTTGGAGGACTTTTCTGTCATTGGTTAAACTTAGATTTGAAACAATCAAGTGAAAATAATGCGTAGTTGTTTACAGCTTGTATGTGTTTACTTTCACCCGTAGCATACAGGAGTTTGTCAAGGGCTGCGCAGGTGTCACAAAGTGTTGGGTCGACAGGCTTCTGGACAAGATGACCGCAGACGATCACACTAAAGCTGTCAGTCAAATCCGACAGGTATCTGACTTATACCTCATATACAGTGTTACACACATTACTTACCAACGTTCTCTCAGTCTCCATGGTTGTCTTGACGAATTCTAACGCAGACTGGTCTCCCGCCTATTATTAATATGATGCTTACTTTACATTTCAGAAAAGAAACATCACACTAAAACCTGATGAAACCAAATCCAACATATGTGACATGCAGGTATGCTGTAGTTTTTTGGTTTTTTTTTAAACAGTGATGATACATTTAAGTAGTTGGCTGGCTGTCTGATTGAAGCTGTGTATTTTTGTTTAGATGGCAGATGGCACTGGCATGGGAGAGGGTGGCTCCGTCCTGGACTTCATGTCAATGAAGAACTATCCTGATATGTCTCTGGATTTATCCATGCTGAACTCATTAGGTGATTATCCCCATCAACGCTCTGAGTGGCTGCATTTACGTGCACATTAAAATCTTTCATAACGTAATTATGGTTGAAAGATGAGTATAGCGGAGTCCATCGAAACGCTGATCTTGCATTAATGGGAAAAGGCCCTTTGTCGCATTAACTGTAACAAATGTGTGGAGTTCCAGTATTCATGGGCATTATGGCCAAGTAATCACCAATCCTATTAAAATTCTTGGGCAGTTTTAATACATTTTGAAACACAGCAGACAGAATAATTGATGGATACATTACAGAAATGTGCGGTATGATGCTCCACTCTGTCTTTTCTCTGCTTGAAATGGAGTAAGTGCATTTATTTGTTCATTTACTGTCCTACAATGATCTTCCCTCTTTCTTATAGCAGGTAAAATAGTGAAAAAAGAGCCGGTCAACGATGAGGGCCAGCAGCAATTTGACGAAGCAGACAAACTCCTACAGGAGTTCCAGGAGGCTCAGGTGGACAGAGTCGGCTCCAGACCCTCGTCCAACCTGTCCTCGCTCTCTAATGCCTCCGAGAGGGATCAGCACCACTTAGGTATCTGCAATAGGAGTAAGACTTAAAGACTAGGTGCACAGGAAGGAGCACTGCTTTCAACATCATATTATTGTTATTTGCATGCTAACAAGTCATAATACCTTGTTTCTAGATCTCAACTAAACCTCCACTTTTCTGCAAGATTTTCATTGCTTTCCACAGATTAGTAACACCAGTGCAAACACATAAGAGCCATATCTTCTTTATTTCGCAGGGAGCCCATCACACCTGGACCAGTCTGAAATGGTTCATGATCCCTACGAGTTCCTGCAGTCTCCAGAGCCAGAGAGCACTGCCAACAGCTGACCACACACACACACTGCCATTTTGTTGTCTTGGTGTTAACAGCACTGGGTTCCTCGGTCATGGACTGTTTAAACATCGTGGAGATGGCAGGAGCGTCTGACCTGTTTTGAAGACTGAATATTGCACAGACTGTTTGTAGCGTAATTGTATGGTTTTGTATGAGTGCAACAAATAAACAATTGCACCTGTATAAATGTGTGTGGTTCAATAAGCATATGAAAAACTATTTTGTGCTGGAAGTATATTTTTAAAAAAGGGACCGGTCAACCGGTTTGGATGACTATAACCAAGTAATAGTCATCCGAACTTAGTGCATTTGCAGTAAAAGGATGTTGTAAGATTGACCAACTGGGGTAAAGGTGCAATGCTGAGTACACAGATGTGTGCAGCAGTGAATTTCCATGCATGGGCTTTCATTGAGCAACCTATTCTATTGTATCAGTGTGAGAGAAAGAATAGGGAAGTGGAAATAAATGCACTATACATTAATACTCCTTCTGAGAAAGTTAAGATGAAAGTCAGCAGTGAACTGGGCTTTGTGTTTGAAAGCAGAAGTGTCATGTTCACATCTGTGTTTGCAGTTCGCTTGCTGTTTCTGAGGGGCTCATATTCTCTGACTGAGTTTGATCTGCAGTCAGAAGGGCCACGAAAAAAACAGACCAGCTCGGTGTCTCTGGCAGAGCTGCACTGCACATGCGCAGTAGGACTGTTTCCATAGCGCCGCTCCGACCTGCTGAGTAAGTTGATTCTTCAACTTCTGATTCTTTCCTTCGGGGACACAAACCTCAGGACGTGGAGCGTTTTAACCTCTCTGTCCTGCGTTGTGGGGTTTTGTTCATTATGTGACTTTTTCTTTTATTGGAGCACCTGCTCTCCTGATGAACTAATCACTGGGTATCAAGCTGTAATTAATAATAATATAATATTCATAAACAGGAGCATATTGTTTTAACCTCATGGTCGCTTTCGTTCAACGGAAAAGTAAGTAACTATACATTTATTAAACTCTCTCTCTCTCTCTCTCTCTATATATCTATATATATATATATATATATATATATATATATATATATATATATATATACTTATTATGAAATGAAACCCGTATAGGTTATTGTTGGCATACATTTATTGTTTTTCTAAGCCGTAAAAATGATTTGAACATTAAATATGACATGTGCTAAAGCAGACCACCTGTAACGTAACATTAACATAAGTTACTTTATAAAATATACAGCCAGAAGTTTATTTGCTAACATCAGTTTCACTAATGATTCTAATTTAGTGGTGAACAAACAGCAATATTAATTGCTATAAAGCTAACAAATGATAGTTTATTCCCAGGTTCTGTATATACATTGGTGAACTTTGTTCACAGTGTTGTGTCAGGCTTAAGACCAGGAGCAAAACATGTAAATACAAGGCCTTTTTCAAAGAAAGGGATATAGCACTTGCTGTATCTCTTTTTCTCTGAATTAGCCGTTTTCTTTAGTCTACGTGACAATATCCACCTTGGTATTTATATGAACTGATGCCTTTGCCATTTGTAAAGATTAATAAGGCACTGCCTCTGTCAAACAAGACACAGCTCTGCCAGTTTATTAAGTAAAGTTATCTAAAAACTAATGCAGTTTACTACAAAAGCTTGGTCATAAGTCCAACTGTACCTTCTTGAAGTTTATGATGCTCAGTTTTTTTTTTAAACAGTTTGTTGGTTAAACTTTATGGTCATGTACTTGGTACTTTTGTTGAGTAATATTCCTGATATTTCGTCCACCCCATGTATACCAATGAGGTTGAACTATGACTGTTGAAAGAGTTGCTAGTGTATTAGGTATACCTAGCTAAATGCAGTCTGAGTAAAGGTCCAGAATGGCTGAACAGTCACCTTATCATTATGCTCAACTCATTTCCCTAACTCATTTCCCCAGCAAATGCAGTCGCACTCTGCTGGAGCTAGACTCGCATGTCTAATGCGTGGATGGATGTTTGAAGGCGCCTGGAGGAAGCTTTTTCTCATCTGACTGTGTTTATTCTTCAGATGAACTGCTTCAGCCAAAAGCTGAGACGCACATCTCCCATGCAGGGCAACAGTAGAAACGAGCTGGTCCCCTCTAAGCCTCCCAGGATGAACGGATGGTCGTGGCCTCCTCAGGCTTTCCAAGTGGTAGGCTGGCTGGTGTACAGCTACCTCGCCATAGTCAGCTTTGGCATCTACATCCCTCTTCTGCCCCTGCCATGGAACCATGTGGTCTATGCTGTATCCTTTACACGCAGCTGAAATCTTGCTGTTGTAGTAGCTGACTGTTAAGAGTGCAGCAATGGGGATTTCAGTTTTGAATATGGAGCAAACATGAGTCTGTGCTACGGGTTTTGTTTGGACTGCAAGACAAGACAAGGATGTTGTTGTGCTGGCTGTCTGTATGGGCTCCAGTCACACCAGACGTGACTCTGTCTCTGTTACTGTGGTCTCTATGAAGCCCAAAAGACATTATCAGTGGTTTTTTTGTCACATGTTTAATGCTGCATGATGTCAACACTGGTTCATTTGACTGAGGCTTCTCTCAGTCGTAGGAACAGTTGATTTCTTCAGAACTGACACAAAAGATCCACTTGTATGCCACAGTTTGCTGTTTCTTTTACACTTGCCACATATTGCAGTATTTTTCTAATGTTATTGCTATTTTCCTTGACTCTTGTTGTGTGCAGTTGACTGGCATAGCTTTTATTGTACACTTTTTTGCACATATTGCTGCTGCAACAATAGACCCGGCAGATGTCAGTGTGAAGGCCAAACGGAGCTATTCCAGTCCAATGGCGCTTTTTGACAGGACGAAACAACCACATGTAATCCAGGACCTACACTGTTATCTATGTGATGTCAAAGTGTACGTATGCTCTAATGTGATTTTGCTTTTGTAAATTAGTAGCGATATAATTTTTGGCAATCATGCAAAAGTTGTGTTTTATGATGTTTAACTTAATCAATCTTCACGTAGTGGCCCCAAAGTAAAACACTGTGGCGTTTGCAACAAGTGTGTGGAGGACTTTGATCATCATTGCAAATGGCTGAACACCTGTGTGGGTGGCAGAAACTACTGGTAAGAGAACGTTGTGGATGGACTTTCTGTATCTGACTTCATGTCTGATTTTTAAATAAAAGGTGGAATGCTTTATAAACTAACATCAGCTTTTGTGTGTGCCTTCAGGTGCTTCTTCGTGGCACTGTGCTCTGCTCTGCTAGGCGTCCTCCTGCTTGTTGTTGTCATTTTGTTCATATTTATTCAGCATTACCTGGATCCAAACAGCCTGCGGACCGCCCCACAGTATGACAGTAAGTCACCATAATATTGAGCTATTTTAGAAGAGCCTTGATCATATCTTGGTTAATTGCACCATTAAAAGCTGTTTGAGTGTTATGCTTCTTTTTGTCCTTCTTCCTATAGGTATGCTGGGGAATGGTACCTGGCTGGTGTTTTTACCCTTAGCACCCATAAAGGCTAGTTCAGCTGGTCTCCTTATATTAGCGTTCATAACAGCCATGTTGAGCTTCACCTGCACTCTGCTCCTCGGTCATCTTCTTTGCTTCCACTTTTACCTCTGTGAGTCACAATCTATAAGACACACATTTTGTAGGGCTCTTTTCTCCTTATCCACTCATTATTCCTTACTACTCTCCTCTTTGCTTTACAGTTTATAAAGGCATAAGCACATATGATTATGTAAAGAAGCAGCGCCAAAAAGAAGCCAGAAACATTGAAGCAGGAAATCTACAAGATGCGAAAATCAATAGCAAAGCCCCACAGGTGAGTCCTGTCCTTTGCTTATTTCTGACCATGATTTGTTCATTGTTCCATGTGTGTAAAATGTTTTCTTATTCTTTTTAAAGAATCAAGAGAGCTCAATTGACTGTGAGCCAGCATTATCACATAGTTCAGGGTAAGATTCTTTAAAGTTCTTGTTATACTGTTTTTAAAGCTAGTTTTAAAAAAGGGAATTAATGCCATTCTGGTTTTCCTGCAGTACCTGCAAATTTGACGATAAAGGCCCGCTCACAAGCCGACTTTCAGAGTCCATATGCACTGAGGTAAGCATGTCTACCTATACCTCAATTTAAATATTTTACATGCATCTAATGGGTAATGCTACATTAAAAATCTGTTTTGTTTTCTAGATGGAGAACTTTAAGAAATCAGCAGAAAAAGAGAATAGTTTCCATTATGGCACAGAAAATCCCACAAACAACAACGCAAGTAGGTATTTGACTTCACTTATTATCACTATAGAGTGCTGCAGGGATGAGTGCTTAATTGGTTGGATGCCAGAAATAAGGTCTTTGATGAACACGCTTGAGAGATTTTTCTTTGATATAAAATACGTCAGTAGATACCCCTCTCGTGAATTTTGGAGCTTTTATGTGTCTTAAAAGAAGGTGGTTGCTAAGAGATGGATAAATGAGACTGGTTAGTTTATAACTCAATGTAAGCTTGTTATCTCTGCCGGTAGAATTAACGCTTCAAAAATCGTGAAAGTGGTGTTCATTTGTGAAAATGAAAAACTTGTGTTTGCCACAGAGCTTATTGTCTAAACATTTCCAAAATCCAATAGAAAACTCCCATTGGCTTTTTGTGAGGGAAACCAGTGTGATGCAAACATCTGGGGTTGGCCCACAAGAATACATCATCCCTACAGCACTCGTTTTATTGTTCTGTTGTTCACCGTTCTTTGTGTTGACCCCATTTACAAAGTTGGAGGAGCAAAGGTTTTAGAAATGCAATACAATTAAATACACCACAAAATACAGGCTAGGAAAAGTTTCACAATATACTGTAAATGAGAGGGTTGTTTGACTGCATTGTAGTGTAAATTAAATGGAAATAAAGGATTGCATGCAAATCCATTGCACACAGATAACGGTACTATTTCTGTCACATTTATTGCTGTTTGAAATCAATACTCATCTCATTGTTTCCTGTGTCTGAAAGGGGAAATGTCTATTAGCGACAACGAAAGCTGGACGGCTGACACTAAAGAGGCTCAGAGTGAAAGTGAGAAGTCTGTTCCCCATGTTCCTGGAGTGCAGGACCCTCTGGGAAGCTCAGTTATGACTCCCGATGATACCTAGCAGTAACTAATGTTTGCATGGCTGTGGCGTAGTGGAGAGCAAGGTAGTTCTCCAATCAGAGGGACGGTGGTTCGATACCCGGCTTCGGCAGTCGATGTGTCCTTGGGCAAGACACTTAACCCCAAGTTGCTCCTGAAGGCCATCGGTGTGGACTGGATGATGAATGTTAGTTAGAGTCTGATGGTGGCACCTTGATGGTAGCCTGTCATCAGTGTGTGAATGGGTGAATGATATGTAACATACTACTGACTGTAAGTCGCTTTGGATTAAAGCGTCTGCTAAATGACTGTAATGTAATGCATGGCGGTGCGACAGGATATTCTGCTCTGACAAATTATGAATTTATTATGAAGATATGCATCATGAAACTGAGCCACACAGCAATGGAGCATGGTTGATAAGGACAGAGGACGCCCTGGACTTGACAGTTTGATCATGGGACAGTTGATATTTTGTATGCAGATGAATAGCTGTGGACCCATCATTGTGTTTTGTTCTTTTTTATCTACACTATGTGTTTTTTATAATGGTTGGATTATTTAATTAATTGTATTATCTCACTTACGTGTATAGAGAGTCAAAGTCCAGCCCAACTTCCATGTCCGTTTCACTAGCCTGAGTCCGATAGATGAATGTACTCTGGCATCTTCCTGAAAGACTTGAACATGATACTGGATGGAAGTGATCATATTGTAAGCCAAATGGGTATCAAGTAAAGTAGACAGTAACTTTTAGCTTCTTTTCATTTCATCCGATGGCCAAAGAGAGAGTCTTTTCTGACAAAATACAGCACTTTGACATCACTGTGTTGCTGCCAGTCACCCAGCTCGTGAAAGGAGGTTCTCTACTCTTCAAGGTTAAGCTCTGCAGTACTTTAACTCAAGAGCACCTGGAGGCTTTTATGCTCATGGCTACTGAGCAGGATGTTTTGATGGCCCTGGGTAGTGACCTGGTTATTGGTGGCATAGCAGTGAGGTTGAACTACTGCTGAAATTGCCAATTCATGTTATAATTGTTCTGTTCTGTGACGTGTCTACTCAAACTTTTAATTGACAAATTATTTTGGAATTTGCCTTTATTACAAACCCTTAAGATATTGGCTGCAAGTGACATTTGTCTGATTCAAGCCAGCTTTCTCTCAAGAAAAATATGTTGTCAGTGAGTAGTCTAAGCAGTCATTTGTGAGCCCCCATATCTATAAATTTACGTATCTATTTTATTCAAGAATTTGAGGTAGGGACACTAGCAGCCCATTTAAGTGTTTTCTATATTCTTGTAGTTTTTGTCCACTTGTAAGCTGTCATATATTGTCACCACTAGAGGGCCCTGTTATAACCTTCACATGATGTTTAGGGAAACACAGGGATTAACTTGAGATAAAAAATAATAATTGGACTAACAGAAAGGAAAAGGCTACCAAAGCACTTGAAGGGTAACGACGACTTACATTTATTAACAAAAATGATCAATTAAGAGAACAACAACAGAAGTCAAAAAGGCGTTAGGGTCTCCAAGGCCAAAACAACAAACAAAAGAAACCACACCAGCTAGAAAATAAACTCAATGATTCTACTGAATACACAAATACAATTCTAAACCTCCTTACAAGCCATGAAACATGGTAAATGTAGTGACAAAAGAAATGGCAGAGAACCCCTACAACAACTTTCAAAAGCAAAGTATCAATATTTATCAGAGCTGTGTCAAGCTGCTATGGTAGAAAATACAGTTTCACCAGATCATCTCCAACACAGAACGGCAACAACAGACAGCTCAAGAGCCAAAAGGGGACAAGAACACTGAATCTGGGATCAGATATGCAGCTTCACTGATTGTTGAAAAAGATACAGGTGGAAATGAAAGCATTTTGTTTTCATCTCTATTGTTTCAGAGTTGGCTGCCTGTATTGTGACCTACTATATATGAGAGAATATTGTTAAATATAATTTCTTATATGCCTTGAATAAAATATTGCACTACAAATTGTGAGATGTACTCATTTTCAGTTTTCAAACCCCACATAATAAGGTAAAGTGTGACATGGGAAACAGGAATGGGAGGTGTATTGTGTGTATTTTGGTCAACACTGAGCCAATAGGCCAGAGCAATTTGTCTCCTTGTCATAAAAATGCATCAAGCTTGTTTTTATATTTGCAATGTCTGAAAGGAAGAAAATATCAAAAGCCTGAAGCCTCAAACAGTGAAGTTTACATGTATGAGTTTACAAAATAGGACCATTAATACATGTAATTAAACAACTACACCAGTTGTTTTAAATATTATATATTTGCCTTTCCATTTATTATTTCAGATGCAAGGGGAAATTGAGAAACTCCAAATGGGGTGAGGGCTGCTATTAACCACACGGTGGCGCACTGGAAGCAGCTTTAGATAACTATTATGTCATCAACTGATTCACTCAGTCCAGGCTGTTTATGTAACATGATACATGCGTTTTCTTTTGCTCATAAACATGCATGTTTTTGCCTTTTGCCCCTGTCTTTGAATAATATATGTGAGAGCTTGGTATTACTATATTATTTGAACCATCAGTAAGGCTAGGGCTTACATAATGTCCATCCATGTCCAACCATTAGGCTACTGGTTATGTAAGACAACTGGACATCAGAGGAGTAGGAACCAGAGGCAGTCTTTCAGAGATAAGCATCCCTTTTTGCCGACAGAGAATTTCCCATCTTGATATAAAGTCCTGCGGGTCAGTTTCTCTCAGGCCACTCAACTGCTCAACCAGAGCATAAAAATATCTTGTTCTTGAACAAGGGCCAAGATCAGAGAGCACTAACCTTAAAGAATATGTTTTTTATTGCTACTGTACGTGACCATTGGCCCCTCATGTCACACTGGTTGTTTATTAATGAAGCTTCAATGACACTCAATATGAAACCATCCACATCCTGTGTTTACATATTCCTCCTCCGCCTCTCAAAGCACCAAACACAAAGATGCTCTGAGCTCCTGCTGCTTGTTCATCAGCGCTGCACTGAGCTCTGTGGCAGCCAATCAGCGGCCTGGTTTCTCTTCAGCATCTCGGAGACACTGAGCCGTCGAGCAGACTGGAGCTCAGCAGCGGGACGAGAAGAACCTTCAGGACTTCACGACGCGAAATTATGGTTTTGTGAACTCGACAAGGAGGCGGAGGATTACACCAGCAGGTGATTAGAACTGCATTTGGCATTATTTCTTAAAGTCTTGCTTGTTTTGGCTCATGCTTGAACTGCATGTTCTCCCTATATGACTGTATGACAGCCCACACAGAATGCAGCTGATACCTGAAGGGGCTCTTTTAGTTTTGTTTTCATGTCTTTGTATGCTCCTGAACTGCATCATGCATCTGAAGCTGTGAGGGCGTGTGGAGGCATGCTCTGATATACCTGATATACCTGAGTCACATTTGTCCTATAATGTCATGTTCTGCATTGGCAGACACCCATTAAAGGACTGACAATAACAAACTGATCACGTTGACTCAGTGTGAATCTGGCATTTGCAAGTTTATGTAACATGTTTCGCACTGACTGCTGCAGCCATGTCTAGTAACATAAACACTGTTTATCTTTTTAAAGCTCAGTGAGAGCCAGACTGAAGGCTTCTCCAATAAGCAACGTTACTTGTCAGAAATTGGCATGTAGCTGCAGATTTCATGCCAAGCTGCTGGCTTACATATGTAGTTACATAATTGTGCATTTAAAAAAAGGATGTACGCCCTCTTTTATTAGCATCCTGATCTACCGTGAATTGAGCTCTTAGGGATAATAAAGAGGGTAATAGGAGGTAATCCAAAAACAGTACATCTAAGGAAGGTAATATGTTTTTGTTTTTTTCAGTAAATGGTTTTGTAGCAGCATTCCCCATACGTTGAATTAGGTATGCATGAGAAGAAAGCACAGTCACTGACTTTGTCCCAGATTTCACTGTCCTAGGTTTCATTGCATTGGTCCAAGAGCCTTTGGGTTCTGTCACAAACAATTAATCTCATAGTGTAAATTACCCTATTTTGTTTATGGTGACTCAAATTCAGGTCAGGTTTCCAAAAATAGAGGGGATGCTTTTGGGCAAAATGAAGTGTTGCAGTCCGACGGCATTTTATTTGCTTGACAAAAGGGCAGATTCTTTTTTTCACATTGATCTTAACATTATGGTAGAGCTGCTATTGTGTTTAACTGTGTTTTGTTTTCAGTGTGTTTGGCTGCTGGAGAAGGTATTGTTGTAAGAAAGACACTGCATGGCATTTCTTTACAAAGACTTTAAAATGGCTTATCTTCATTAACTAAGAGACATTATACAACACAGTCTGGCTTATAAAAATGTTAAACTGGACTCAGAGCTATTTTGCCGCTGGATCAACAGACCTCTCTCCATCTGAGCCATGTCAGGGACACTTATGCTGTCTCTGGCATCATGTATTCCTCACAAATGCGGGGTTGCATAAGGACCCCCGGGCCGTCTTTACGCTGCCTTATACCTTTATTTGGCTTGCGACTGCTGCCAACAATAACCACTGTGGCTGCTTGTTTCAAACATCTTGTTTTTCTACTGCACAAAGCTTGCCAAGATCTTTGACTCACCGAGCAGTTAAAGGGTTTAGGGAGGCGAGGACTGAATAGAGACAGCGTGGTGGTGACCTCAGACCCGGTCTGCAGCAAGCTGATGTCATACCCGCTCTCCTTATGTCTTTGTGGGAGAGTGAGGGTGGGGGACTGTGGCCAAACTGGGAAATGTTTTAAGGGGTTGGATTTAGTGGTGTCAGTGCCTGAAACAGACCATGTTAAAGACAGGGCTTCCATATTTATGCAAAATATTCTCCTTAAACAGCTGGGCACTGTATATTTTAGTATATTTTATTAGGATCAATTTTTCGCCGAGGATTAGTAGTTTTTAGGGCACTAAAAACCATTATTTGTGTGTGTGTTAATATATATATATATATTGTATATTAACACACACACACACACACACACACACACACACACACACACACACACACACACAAAAGCATGTCAAAAGAAACCACATTGAACACATTCATTGTAATGAAGGAACATGTCACATAGTTTCTTGTTTTGTCTGACCAAAATATCATATTTATTATAAATTCTCAATTCTGAGGAGCTGGAACCATCAAATTTAACAATTAATGGATGATCAAAATAGATGGCAATTCATTTTCTGGCAATCTAATAGAATAATCCACTAATCGTTGCAGCTCTATCGCTCACTGATCTGTTTTAATAGTTTTTGGGGAATAGTGGAGGTATGGCTAAGAGGAGTAGTCGATAGTATACGTAGCAGAAATATGGTAGATATGGTAGACTATAGATGGAGATACGTTTTGAGGACACTAGGGGCTTCAGTGTAGCAACGATGGTCTCTGTTTTACATTTTGATTGACTGACACCGGCACGTTCCTGAGCAGCTGCCTGGAAAGGACACTGATCTAGATAGAAAGCAGATGGGATCTCTGCATGCCCACTCACCACGATGGAGGAGGAGGCCCCTGTCAAACTCTCTTCTCACACACACTCACGTCACACTGACAACAGTGTCATCATTTTGTGAGTGAAACACCATCTGCCAAACTCACAGTTAAAAGCTCAAGTTTTGTTTTTTGGTATTTCAGCCTGCATGTTGTCTACCGGCTGATCTCCTCCCTTGAGAATGAATAGAATGTTCCAGCCATGGCTGCGTATTGTTGCTATGAATAGATGCAGTTCAAAATGGGTCAATTTATGGTTAAGGCACTCATCTGTGCAGTGTATTGCCAGAAGGCGAGCGTATGTAAGCATGCTGTCATCCAGTTACAGATTTGTCTCTGGAGATCTGCCCTTAACCAAATGGCTTCTCTCGTGTGTTTGTGGCAAAGTGGGGCAGAAAACAAGGCACAGGACAAAACCATTCCACTACGATGGTTGAACTGGTTTTGTTTAAAAATATATATAGCAGAGTAGGAATTTGGCCCAAAATACCATATTGTTAAAGTACAGCACCAAATGGTCTCTACGCCAAACTATACAGTTTATAATGAGTTTATATTCTATCAGAGCACTACACTTCCTTTTATCTCAGTATGTGCTCTACTTCAGGCCACTGAACTGTATTAAATGACCTCTCCCTCATGTATTGAACATAATGTGGTTTGAGAAGGCTTGTTGTACTGAGGACTTGGACTCTTGAAACTACTGACTATAAATTGGAGGAGGAGAGTGAAAAGATTCCTTTGTTTCACAATGATGCTGCTGCTGTCATTGAAGCACAAAGGAAAACACACAGCAAAGAATGTGGATCTCCACTTAAAGTACTGTTTAGTTAGTAATGATGGACCATCAGAATAATTATTTTATTTTATAAATATAGGTTGTAATAATAGAATTTCCTTTCTTTGAATTACAGTGTAATTCTATTGATTATAAATTTGTATACCTCCCACATAAACATATAGTTGTACGTGAACAACTTGATTAAAAACCCCATTGTGTGTTATGATCTAAAGGGAATTACTTGATTTGTCCAACAAAAAATGAATTGCCAATAATTTTGATGATCAATCATTGTATTTTAATTAGTCTTCTATCACACCAATATGCCCTATATTTGGTCTTTGGTTCCAGCATCACATGTGATGATTTGCTGCTTATGTTTGAATTAATTCATATTGAATATTGTTTGTTAGTTGAATTCCTTTTGGGCTTTGGGCTGTTTGATGTCCAAAACAAATACATTAAAGATATTACCTTGTGGACATTCTTTTCAGACATTTTATATACTTAATGATTCAGCAAAAATAAAAAGATTATTTGGATTTGATGCTTGAATATTTATTCAGATATACTTAAGTTGCATTGATATGAAAGCACATTTCTTTATGTTATAACTTTATTTATTTTTCTTATTTCACATGTAAGCAATTTTGCTGTTTTCTTAAAATTTTTGAAATGCTTAAAGTGCAAATTACAGGCTAAATTGGAAATTCATTCTACCGTTATAAATGTATTGACCAAAACAGACAAACAATGGTAACGGTACCATTTATAACAAGAGCATACCCATAACATTGAGTGCAAATGTACACATATTCACTGAAAATAGGCACAATTACAAAGATCTATCATAGGATTTTAAAAATGATGGTGATATGTATCAAGGGTTTTACGTGTACTTTGTTGGTGTATATATACTATATAAATAAAATAAATTGAGGCTTCAACAACCTCAATAACTCTAGTTGGATTGTCTTGGCCTGAGTCCTCAATGACATATGACTACAAAACCCCCTCCATCAATAGTGGTACTCTGCGATGTCACCATGCGTGTATGTGTGAAGAAACAGGCATGGGCCAGACACAGAAGCCTAGCATTGGACAATGGGTTCCCAGTGTCCGTTGCTCTGAATGCCATTATTCATAGACATCAATAATCTCCTTTTTTCCCTCTAAGAATTGACATCCCGATTATAATGGCTTTATGCAGTGTCAATCTTGGACCTTTTGTACCAATTCAAGTGTCAACTGTACTTAGCAAGGTCACATTTGTAATTGTTGGCCACAGGGTCCAAAACCCTTCGCTTCACACGGCGCCACTGGGGGTGAGTGAAAGGGCTTTACTGGCGACTTGCTTGAAACTTTGGTAGTTGGAGCAGACAGTTAGGTCCACAAGACACAACATCTCTCTCCAGTTTGCATCTTGTTTGTATCTGGTTTAGATTGCAGCAAATGCAGATACTGGTTTTAGAGACTTTGTTGAGGAGGGTGTACTTTGCCATGGAAACACATTTCTGTTAAGGATGCTGAGCTAAGTATGGGAACAGCTGAAAGGTGAGCAGAGCACCATCACTTGCTACAATTATAGTTCAGTATTATATTTTCTTATAAATAATAGCACAAGGGATTATTTGCTATTTTGTATAGCGGTAATGTTACCTTAATGACTAATGCAAGCACTATGGTTGTGGTTTGAGTGTGAGGCCGAGTTGATGGTGAAATGCCGCTGCTCCAAACAAAAAGATGCAAGTCAGGATGATGATGATGTGTTAAGAAAGGAATCCCTGAACTAAGTCTGAATGAAATCATCCAAGCAAAAGAGGAGACGGTGTTGTTCAGTGTGCAAATCCAACAGTTAATGATCCGTCACAACAAACAACAGTTTAAAGACACATGTTATCTGGGGGTAATTTGGAGCTAATGATGAGGATTTTGATCTTGTTCCTTTTCTGTGGTTATTATTCACTCCATTCTGAAAGTTTTCCTTAAATATAATTCTGTCTGTGCGTAAAACTGGATTAGACATTATGTCATAAATAGTTGTGTTTTTATTGGAGCACGATTAAAGAGTGACCAGGATATGAGTTGAATGTTGTACCCTTTTGTTGTGCTATGTTTATTGCTTTCATTTTCATTTGTTTCATCACTTCCCCTCTCTGGCACTTACATATTTGCAGACAAATCCTCTCACAGTTTTCACCTCCATTCTCATCTTTTCCACAGCACAAAGAGAAAACACAAGTCAGCTAATCCAAGCACTGCACAGAAGGAACCAAATTCCTGCACAAGCATGGCAGACCAGAAGTAAGTTTTTAGAAGTCATGGTATGAGCCTTCACCTCACATTTTGTGTTAATTCAAACATCCATCTGCTCTCTTGGATTTTGATTTGTGTGCCTTTTGAATTCCAAAGAGATCTATTAATATCATTCACCTATAACTAGAAGATAAAGACATCTGGACCAAATTCACAGGCAGTATGGGCACAAAAACACACCTTTAGAGTACCTTAGAAAAAAGGACAGCCAAAGACAGGTTGACAAGCTGTGTCTTGACGTTAAGGCATGACACAGTTAATGTTCTGCAGAAGAGTCTGTCCATTGCAAAACAGGGTTAGTTCTTATGTTATTCTTCCTTGCTGAAATGACTGTGATTCAGTGTGCCTTTTCTCTTGAATCTGTTGATTGTAATCAACACCATTCATTTTTCCTGTAAATCTTGATAAGAATTACTGCTGTTACTTGATGTAAAGCCAAGAGAACCTCTTGCGTTATAAGTATTCAGTTGTTTGGCTCGAAAGAGTGGCTTCAGTGCGTGTACTCTATTTTCCATTATATCACCTCAACTGTAAACAGCGTTCACATCACATGGATGATGTATTATTCCCCCCCTCAGAGACAACATCGATGACTTTAAAGTCCAGACAGCCAAACATCCTAACATGGGCTCGGTCCCTTTACGGCCGCACAGTGAACACTCCAAAGACCGGCTGTCCAAAAGGCTTTCAACTGAGTCTAATGGGACTAGTGACGGAGGCGTGGGCTCGTCCACACCAGTGGAGGTGACCGCTCTGGAAGAGTCGTTTCGCCGCTTCGCCATCCACGGTGATACTCGAGCTACAGGCAAGGACCTGCACGGCAAGAACTGGTCCAAGCTCTGCAAGGACTGTGGCGTGATTGACGGCAAGAACATCACCCTCACTGACGTTGACATCGTCTTCAGCAAAGTCAAGTAAGAAAGGCAACATTGTTTATTTTTGCCTATTCAAGCTACCTTTCCTTTCAAGGTCTGTTGTTCTTGCTTAATCTGCCAACATCTGAACCAGCTAAGATCTTGTAACAGGCATGCCACTACAGGATGCTTTAAACTACAGTGTTACTTTACTGTTGCAGCAGCTGAGATGACTCCAGGCTTAGTCACCCAGATCAGCATGCCCAAAAGGCCACTAAAGTGGTGCAAAACATGGAACCATTATGGTTGTTAGGAACACAGAGGTGCAGAGGAAAACTGTCTCTAGATTGCACTGGAGGAATGTTTCTGTTCTATTTCATTAGTGTTCAAATAATTTAATCTGTGGTATCCTGTTTACACACACAGTCAAGTAATTCAGACACCTTATTTAGATGGCAACTGTTTCATTAGTGCCTGCTCCAATGTTTATCAAACTGAAATTGGTATAAGCATCATAGAAACAACTCTGAGGCACATATTTCGTAGTTTACTGAGTTCAATGTTTTCAGGCATTGTTTTGGACGATGCTTTTGTTTCTTATACCAAGTTGGCTTGGCTGTAAATCAGAAGCAGCAGCCAGAGCAAGAGGTCATGATGGCTCATCCTGTATCTCCTTAGGCCAGATTGATTCATCCTTTACTGCTTGATTTTAGTGAAGTAGCTTTTAATAATAAGCTGTGACCTCAATATTACTTTGACAAAGAAGAAACATGTTTCATCTGTACAGCTGTCCTTACATTGACAAAGTGTACTGAATGTATTTGGGCAGATGTGTGTAGATATCTTCCCCACCACATCAAGGTTCGCTTGCACCAACAAGGATTCATTTTAATTATCTTTTAAATCATGGTTTGCATTTCAAACTAGCTCAAAATTAAGAAAGATTAAATTGAAACCTATCTTTTAACGTCAAGTTAAGTTTTTACTCAAAACCTAGATTAAATATAATTTTGTTGGACTGCAACTCCAGTTAAAAATGTGATCCTGTATCTTTTTTAAACTTACACTGGATGAGGTCCAATTTTTAAAATGGCTGCCTTTTTTGTTGGATTGAGCAACTTAATCAAATTCCTCAAAAAGAGTAAACAGACAGACTGAACCAAATTGAGTTTTTTGGTGCTGCTGCTGACTTTCTCTCAGGATACTGATTCAGCAAGCAAACTGTAACAGCTGAACAGAAAGATTGAACCAACAGTGAACATTCTTTTCCCTTATTATGCTGTTGTCCGTTCATCTTGAGTAATGTCAGGCTACTTAACTGACTTTTACCAGAGCTGAAAAACAATGTAATGTTTTGTTAAGGAAAGCCGAGCGGCCACAAGTTGGCCACATACAGTAAGGTGACACATAATAATAATGGTTTAGGAAAAGTCAGGGCTTTTACAACGTCTTATGATGTTGTAATGATTAATTTGTTTCTCTTAATTCATACACAAGCAGCTTTTTATAATTTTTTTTGCCCTGGTTGAATGTTATTAACCAGGATAGAAAAGTGAAGCCACTCATCATCAAGTCTTCAGGAGTTAGAATCTCACACTGATTTAGTGGATTTTCCATCTCCTGCTGATGGAAACATTTTGTCTCAGTCACTTTGTGTACACAATTATATATACAGGAGATTCAGAAATGGTTTTAGTGTGATTTTTCACTTTGAAACAGTTTATTCCTGTCTTTATGAAAACATTTTGTTCAGGAAAGATACAATATTTCAAAAAGCGTCACCAGGAGCTCCTTAAAATGTATCTCCACAAAACTAGGACTTACTTACTACTATCACAGATATATAGAGAACAGTGGAAACTAAAATTGCTTTTATTTTTCAAATTCCTGATTTATTGTGTATCATGAAGGTGTTTGAAATTAAGAGTTCAGCTCTGAAATGGATTTGTCAATTCACATTATAGTTTCCTAAATTAAAAAACTAACAAAACATGTTAAAGGAGATACACAAGAAGGCAGTGGCTGGATTCAGTCCTTAAAGATAGCCAAACATGCATGTGGCTTTGGACGCCATAGACTTACATTGATCCACATATTTGACTATATTTGAAGCTTTTATCATACATACCCTCTGACTTAATTATTTCAGTAATGACCTCTTACAGTAAACTTCACAAATCTTCCTACATTTGTAAAACAAAAGGAGCACCCTTGTTTTCCAGTAAGCATGAGTCGCCCACATCAGCACCTTCACACAATTAGCATGGCAATGAGAGTTCATGTTTGCTGCTGTGAATATATTTCTTGGCAATACTAGAGAGTGAACTTAAAGCTGCCTGAAGGATTTAAGCTTGTTTACTTCCCACTACGTTGGTGAGCAACATTAAAAAATTCAGCAATGTGGTATAAATTAGATGCTCGGATGTGATGCGTGCATTTTGAACCACAGCTGTGTTGAGGAGGATTGTACAGTACAATCTGAACGAAGCGTGTGGTGTGCGAACACTTCAGAGTCAGCCACAGGATAAAAAGAGGTACAAACGGGGGAGGGGCTCGTTTTCATGTGGTTTTCTGACTCTAGGCATGACTGAGCCGGGTAGGGTGGCAATGCCAAAGATGTAGATCTCCACTTTCCCTTTAATCAGTGTCAAAGCTCTTTGCTTGCACATGAAAAATGAAACATCTTAATGAGCTCTGGCTAATCACAGTATGGCCGAATGAATCTGTATTTATTATGGTATGGAGGTCTGCTGCAGCACATCTAGGCTCTGCTATGCCGTCTGCCTGCTTGGAGCCAAAACACCACAGTGTAAACTATGGATGAGGTAGAAATCTGGTGTGGACTAATTAGTCATTTTCTAGGCTTTGGTCGTATTTCCATATCATTGAACATGATCGTAGGCGGTGCACGAGCATTTTTAGCACTACTGTCAGATTAATATGGGTCATGTACTGCAGATGGTTGAACTATGTAAATAAACAGCAGGTCAGCTAACGCAGTATCTTGGACTGAAACAAAGCTCAACCCGTCCTATAACCTTTGTCCTTCTTAACCTTATCGCAGCCTGCTCAGATTGTGATTTGCTTTTATTTACACAGCTAGATCCTTTATAAACTTTGGAGAATTAAATAACTCTGTCTGGGGAGCTCTGCAGAGGACACACAGTTATCTTCCTCGTACAGAAACGGCAGCTAGAAGTCCAGTTTCCCTGCTGACAATAGACAGCATGGAACAGGCGCAAAGGAATGAAGCTCTCAAATGTTCAACACTGATGGATTGCCCAAACAAAACCTCTCACTGGATGAGTCAAATTAATAATAAACCCAAACATCCCTGTTTACTGTAGCTTGTTGCTATGACAGCAGGTTGCCCCGGAAGACTGCAGGCTTTATAGGCTGTTGTTGAGGTGATTTATCACCACGGCAATGGCTGTTTGTGTTTGTGTTACTATGCACTTTTTACATGGCAGTGTAACGGGCAAATGGCCAGTGAAACAACTGGAGCACTCTCAGAAGGAGAATGATTGATGATGATGATGATATAGTGTTGTCAGCGGTTACAACAGTTTAATCTTATAAATGAGAATACAGGGATTCAGCAGGTTTAAAAGTCCCTAGCTGGAATGAAAAACATCAGGGCTGTTTCCTGACTTCTGCAGCTGAACTGTACAGCTGGACACAATATGATACATGATATGAAGACACACATACAGCCTACAGGTGAATGTGTATAAGTCTGTGCGGTTGCTCAGACAACAGTGAAGTACAGGGAGACGAGATCCAAACAGTGAACGGTTTCTCAGTGTTTATCTCAGCAGGATACCATCTCCAAGCTGTGTCTCACATCTGCCATGTTGAAGTGATCACACATGGCTCTGTGTACACTACTGTCCGCTCTCATTTTTATGCTTTCGAACTCTGACAGGCTGTAGAAAAGTTGATACAGTGAGCCAAAATACAGCATTTCTATCCCTGAAGACACACTTGAGATCATATTTTTGTGGGGGTTTTATGTTCTATTCTTTGACAAGTGTTATCCCCTTCTTAAGCTACTTTTCTACACACATATTTCAGGAAGAAATCCAGTCGCACCATTACATACGACGAGTTCAAGGTTGCACTCGGAGAGCTGGCCAGGAAGAAATATAAAGAAAAGCCTGGAGAGGAGGCTGAGGCCGAGGTCTTCAAGCTGATTGAGGGGAAAACACCTGTCATCGCAGGAGTCACGGTAAGACTCAAAGGTAAAATATTACTGACTATTTCATACCAGCAATTACAGAATAAACTCAAACGTTTTCTTAAATTCCTCGTAGAGAGCCGTGGCTTCCCCGACAGTGAGCCGTCTTACAGACCCCACCAAGTTTACAGGGTCACACAAGGAGCGCTTTGACGGCACTGGTCGCGGGAAGGGCAAGGCGGGACGAGTGGACATGGTTGACACTTCAGGATACGTCTCGGGGTACAAACATCGAGGGTCCTACGAAAAGAAAGTGAATAAACCTACCGTGGGCAAACCCATGTGAGGGCCGGCAAAAGGAAATAAACATTCGATCAACTACTAGGATAATTTTCTATTAAATGATTACTCAAAGAAAGCACAAAAGAATAGGATTTCATATATTTTCCCACCAATCTATGTTGTGTCTGTGTGTTTGTGTGTGTGTGTGAGAAAGAGAGATGTTTTTGAGTTCCTCTCTTTGAGAAGTGTGAGAACTGGAAAAATGTTTACATCTATTTTTACCAAGTCATCACCAGCTGGTACATTCCTGTCTGATTGCAAGTTACTGCAAATCTCTGAAAAGAATAAGAGAGAAAACTGCTATGCTATGAATATTGAAGCTTTGTTGTTATGATAGGGCCTTATATTTATTGAGCACAATGAACAACATGCCAGGAAAAACAAAAGTGGGACAAAAGTTTGATTAAATAACAACATTGCACTTACTAGTGGATTTTTTTTCTAATCCCATATTTAGTTGAAGAAATGCATTTTTAATTTGTTAGTTGAATTTAAGTAATAATTGGCATTTTTGACAAAAATACTGCATTATCAATGCTTATTTCTTTTGAAAACTTAAATTGTTCCCCATTCAGTGTTATGTGTTTGTCTGCCATCCCTGCTGATGAACTTAAGTCTTTATGAAATCTGCTGTTCATTTTTTTATAAGCAATTGAATAATTTGCCTTCAGCTCAAACCAAGAAAATATATTAAGGGTTTTGTCAACTTGTTTAAAAATGTTTGCACGGTCAAAATGTAGATAACTGTTGGACTGAAGATGTTTTACTTTTGCCGTATCATTTTACTTTTGTGAATATGTAACACATAAAGGCCCATACCATGAAAACCTGTTAAATATGCCTGATACAACACTTCACCAGAAAAAATACAATAGGAGAATCTATATTCTCTTACTCTGTCTTTATTCACATTACAAACCATTTTGCCAACATTTTTAAATTGGTGTTTTTATCTGAAGAAGGAAGCTCTAACCACAATAAATGAGCTCAGTTGTACAAGATTGTATTTTTAACGTTTTACTTATATTTCCTCATCAGATTTCTATACAGTAGTTCTAATATATTTGTGGTAAGATTGTGTATATTCTAAAAAAGTTATAGCCACATGGCTTAATTTATAACACTGGCTTCATATTTTGTTTTTTTCTGTATTGCTGTACTTTGTGCATGTTTATGTATATTGCATTTGATTCAGAAGCTTAAAGATGACAGTAGGAGTGTGTCATATCTTATCTGAACCGCTGTGAGGACAGACTACTGGACAGATTTAAATTATATATTGCTAAAAAACAGTAAGTGATGAAAATGTGGAATCATGATAAAAGAGCTTGTATTGCCTGAAATCAATATGTATCAACTTGTACATACAAAGTCAGCAACACTCCAATGCTATCATATTTGTCTGTTGGTAAAGATTTAAGTACCTTTTATGTGTGGTACTGTCATCCAAGGCACAAATTCAACTGAAAACAAAAGCAGGTTTTTACTATTGTATACTTACTATCTGTATGAGATAAAAGGGAAAATTGAAAACAAGTAATATACTTTCGTATAATATTTTTCCAACATAGTGACAGTGTTTGTGTCACACACTACCTGTAGCCTCAGCTGATGAAGAATCATGCATCAATGCAAATCTAGCAGCTATTAGTGAGTTTGTTTTGTCTGCTACAGTAGCTTGATCTGTTTTTTGTGCTTAATGCCAAATACTGTGCACCTTCAATGTGGAGGAACAATATTGTCGTATTTTTTAATAACTTCTAATGTACTATTGTGCTCTGGTGCATGCAGTGTGTTTTTGTACTTGTTCTTTAGACCTCTTAATGTGTGTTCATGATTTGTAATGCATTACAGAAAATAAAAAACACACCCCAGAACCTCTGCTTCGTCGGTTACTGGGTGTCAGTGAAAACACACTTTATATTCTTATGGCTTTACGGGAAAAACTCATTACTCCCCACCAGTAGCAACGACCATTGACCTGTAACATTCACATAAAAACAAAAGCTACACTCAGTTCATGCAGTAGCAGCCACATTTGCCAGGGATTGCATTAGTGTTTGTGAGAAAGAAGTGCATCGGTGTGTGTAGCTCTCCAGCCCTGAAGGCAGAGGTATAAATAAAGTCACAGTGCAGCTGGAATCTAGATGCATTCATTCCACTGCAGCGTACACAGCAGATGGAGACACAAGTGACCTAAAAAGATAAAAATAAAAAGAGGAAAGGAGCTAAGAGAGACACAATCTTGCCACTGATCCAGGAAATACATTATGACCTTCTCACTGACATTTTTCCCTCTTAAATTAATTTAACATAACAGCCCTGTCACACACGTATACACAAACTTCCCTGAATAAATTGCCTTTCCCCATTACAGTTTACATCAACCAAACGCAGCCTATACAGATTTTTTGCTTTTTTTTTTTTTAAATAATGCAACACATTTTCAAAAGGGCAAGGAACTTTATACACACATAAGTTAAATGTAAGCTGCAGTGATATAGAGTTAAAAATAAAGATTATAAACAGTCTTTAGCTGCTGGGCCTCGTGCAGCGAAAGCAATGCTAATATGACATTCGGCATAGTCTTCCTTTGATATTTTCATCCCCTTGTGCATCTTTTCAGTCAAATTCCTCTTTAAAGTTCCCCACTCCCCTTCAGCTCAGCTAGCAAACACTCGTTGGTAGCCACCAGGGACCTGCAGCACATACGCAGACACAAACAACAAAGTAGAGCTGGTTCAGTTGTGAGAACAGCAAAACCAAGTGCCAGCTATAAAATGGCCCGACTTCTTACCTGTGGCTTTCTTGCAGCATATTTGACAAATCCTTGACTTTCTCAGCCTCCTGCACCTTCACCCTCAACACCTCGATCTCTTTCCTCAGCTCCTCCACTTCTGTCTGAGCCTCTAAGAATGTGCGAGCACAAAATGTGAGTTTGAAAGGAAAACAGCAAAATGATCACTCGTTCGGTGCCTTGCAAAAGTATGCTTTTTTTCTTGCATTAGAACCTGGAATTTAAATGATTTTATCTTATTTGGATTTTATGTTAAGGACCTAAACAAAATGGTTAAGAGAAATGAGTAGATTTTTTAAATATCAAAAAAGTGGAGTGTGGTATGTGCATATATTCACCCCCTTTGCTTCTAATGGTAATGATAGCACCAGATCTTATCAAGGGGCTTTTCAGCAATTTAGTGTTTTTCTCACTTCACTAATTTTGACTATATTGTGTAGGTGTATTTCAATTACAAAAACAACAAGGGGGTGAATACTGCAAGGCACTGTACATGTCTCCCATTGGCATTCACGCTCACCTTTAATCTGAGAAATAGGTGAACTTTTCATCATCGACTTGAGATACTGTCGTTCTAACTTGATGAGCTGTTTCTGAAGAGCGACATTTTCCTCCAAGACAATCCTCAGCTGCTCATTTAGTTTGCTCTGTGTAAGAGAAAAGACAATTCTTACAGTGTGCTCTTCCAAACCATCAAGGCCACCTGAAGACCAACATGGTTTTCTCGTGCTGAATCCACTCACAACACCACTGCAGGCTTTCTCGAGCTGAGCGGAGAGGTTACAGACTTCACTTTTGTGCTCTTCCTCTCGTGCAGCAGCTTGAAAGCTCAGTCCATCAGCTTCCTGTCGTAAGGTTCTGACCTCAGCCTCCCGACTGGAAATATCATTTTCCATCATAGAGAGGATCTGGACTGCCTGGGCTAGAGACAAAAATAGAAATGATGACAGACATTATCTTCAAGCTCCTGTTATCAGATACCACATTCCCCAAACCTAACTCACACAGGAAGTTGTTGTTATGATGCAATGACCTCTCTCCGGTCCAGTGTTTGTCCACGAGGTTGAGGAGCATCTCAAGGGGTTTCCTGTAACTACCCTGGGAGGTGAGATAAGAGATAAGTTCATACAAGAAGTAACCTCAAATGTCATGTGTACAAGCAGCAGTAACAAAATAATAATGATTCAGTATGTGAAATAGAAAGAAGACCAAATTCACTTCCCACCCTTTTTTTATTTTCTCCCTGCTGGCTGGAGCCCCCCTCAATCTTGTTGACGCTGGAGTAGGTCAGTCTTGGAGGATGTAAGATGGGGTTTGAGAGGTCAGACAAATTCAAACCAGGACGACGTGGACTGGGAGGCCGGATATTAGCTAATGAGGAACTATGACCATGACTTTGATCTGGATTAAAAAATATTAAAAACACACATTCAAAAACATGCCAAGAAAGTGCTTTTGTGGATGTATATTAATGTCTGACAAAGGATTTTATTAAGAACAGACATTATTCTTACCAGGATTAGGGGTGTAATGTCCCTTGGCTGCATGCCTGGTTTTTTTGTCGAAGTCCTTTTGCTTTTGTTTTTCAGGCACAGGTCTGCGTTTCTCTACATAGGGGCCAAAGGACACCTTTGGTCTTTCAGTGACTTTTAATGAGGTAGAGCTTCTTTTATGAGATGGTTCTTTCATGTGTGGCACTTTGGACCTTGCGATATCTGGTCAAATTACAAATGACATAATAAAACACTAATATTAATTCACCCTATATGTGCATGATTAAAAATAAATATTTGGCTTCTGTCTCCACCTAGTGGAAAAGACAGGACAATGGTCAGGGTACAACTGATTTAGTGTCCTTTATTATTTCCATTTCCAAATAAAGTATTTTACCCTGTGTTGACCCCGATTAACTATTCAAAATTACAGATTAGAATTACAATTTCAAAAACACAAATTTCCTCTTAATAAACCACAGCTACAATAACTTACCATATTTTGTGGGAGGATACCTGAGGATGGATTTAGAGGTTTCCTAAAAAAAACAAGAGGGGCACATTCAGTATATATGATCATCTGATGATATTGTTTGACATACAGTGTAATAAAAAATCACCTGTATTGGAGTAGAACTCCTCTGTTCTGTAAAGTCTTCTGATTCATCTTCTTTGGGTTCTGAGACGAAAGACAGCTTGAAATTAATAGAAGTTTGAAAACAAAACATAAATACTACTGGTTTGGTTTTGATTTGACAATTATCTTTTGGACTTTGACATCTTACCCTTTGCCTCCTTGAGAACTGAGTGGGGCTGAGTTGCACTTTGGTCTCCATGATTCGTCGCAACAAAATTCAACACAATATCATCAGTGTCAGTCAGGAGAGAAAGCCTCTTTGTTAAGCGGTCAACTAAAGCCAGTCTCTGATCACTGCTTCTGGGAAACACAAGCAAGACGGTAAAAATAAAACTCCAGCACATAGCGGAAAGGAATTCATTTTGATAACGGTTATTTTTAGTGGGTGTTTTTGTCACCCAAGGTTTTAACCACAGACTGTATATTATAAGTGGACATAGTCACAGCGACGTCACCGATTGGTTTGTGAACTATGGTTTTGAAGCATAGTTCGCCGTATTGGCCTTTGCAATCTTTTTTTTTTGCAACCAGAAGTGACACAAGAAGGTGTAGCTATGTGAAATGTTAACACTGAGCAAGACAGTTTTGGGCAACCCAAATGTTACAATAATTTTCAAGAACTGTAAACACACTGTAAAAGGGTTAAAGTTGTAAGACGAAAACACAGAAAACCCCCACCCCGGACAACGGCATAGCATTGAACCTCACTCACAAGGTAGTCACGCCCTAAAGCATAACCTGCTTTAGCCTCTATTTTACTCTAACAAACTTCATCCTGTATTGAAGAAGACTTGAAACTAGAGATTGAGACCATAAACTCATGTTTATAATGTTTGCTGAGTTAATAAATCAGGTGAGAGGTAGGGTCATTTTCTCAGACTTCTGTGAGACAATCTGACTTTTTTTTTGCAACCAGAGGAGTCGGCCCCTGAGAGCCATTAGAAACAATAAGTTTAAGGCACTTTCCCCCCATCGTTTCAATTATTTTGTGCTTTAAAACTCTACACTGATCCACATGTGACTGCTTTCTTTAAAAATAAGCACCTGAGTCTCCCTAGGAGTCCTCCTTTATTGGGGGTAAAACTTCATACAAACATTCCCAAAGATTATTTGTTCTTCTTCATACTATTGTAGAAAAAGCAAACATCAAAATCAGTTGGTTTGTTTCTCAAATTCTCACAATCCTTGGTAGACCCTCTATCAAGCCAAAGTTAAGTTGAAACACCGAAACGGACGTATCTGACAATCAGTGTACCTTTGGTCAGCAACCTGAGTCAAAGATGAGCTCTTCTGCAGAGGTAGAAGGTCAGAGGAGAACTGCATTATGGCAGCTTTGCGCTCGGTGTCTCTGACTGAACAACCATCTAGAAGGCAAGGGAGGACACTTAGTTATGGTGAAAACGTACTTGTGGTTAGCTCAATCTGGGCGCCGTGAATACATTTTACCTAGTTTGCGTAGGTTGGGCATGGCATGCACCAGACAAGGACGGTATTGTGGGTAACTTTTGGTCAGAGGGTTGAGCCTGAGGTCCAGCTCTCTCAAAGCTGGCAGCTCGAATAGCACGTTTACCTCCTCAAGGGACGGTATGCAGTTATAGTACAGGATCAGCCTCTCCAGCACTTTCAAATGTTGAACGCCCTGAGGAGGAAAACATCCAGCTTTAAAAGAGGTCAACAGTTACTGTTATATGCGTTCATAACAACGTATAACCCAAAGGAAATAAAATGGGATAACTTGACTTTAAATGTTCAGTTGTAACATACAGTACCAGTCAAAAGTTTGGACACACCTTCTCATTCAATGGTTTTTCTTTATTTTTTTCTTCTACATTGTAGATTAATATTGAAGACATCCAAACTATGAAGGAACACATGTGGAATTATGTGGTAAACAAACAAATGCTCAACAAACCAGAATATGTTTTATATTTTACATTCTTCAAAGTAGTTGAATGAGAAGGTGTGTCCACACTTTTGACTGGTTCTGTAGATAAATTATATTCGACTACTTTTAGTCCATACAAATACATAATTAAATAATTAAACGAGTAAAAACTATATTCCTTTAACACCATTTATGCCTTAGTTTTAGGAAATAATATAATAATAATAATAATAATAATAATAATAATAATAATATTAGAAAACAGTTAATTAAGTCAATAAAATGTTAATATGTTTTATATTTTACATTCTTCAAAGTAGTTGAATGAGAAGGTGTGTCCAGACTTTAGACTGGTGCTGTAGTTCCATTATTGTGTAATTGTATTGAACCCCAACAACACGTTTCCAGCACACAGCTGGAGGATGATGATTTATGTGATGTTTAAACACAACCACCTCAATGGAGACCAGCGCGTTGCAGGACAGGTCCAGAGCCTTCAGACGGACACAGTTACTCAGTGAGTTCCCCAGACGGCCTATCTTCTGCTCACACGTCCCCGGGAGGCTCAGTGAGCGGACGTCACCTGTTTACAGAGTCCATGAATGAATGAATGAATGAATGAGACCACCGGGCTGTTGTGTTAGCTTAGCCGTTAGCTTAGCCGATGCTAAGTCTGGCTATTTAGTTTCATATGACAAAGGCTAAACGACACGTGATTCAACTGGCATTTACTCCAACACAACGTTTGCATTAACATGATATTACCGAGACATGTGTGTTGTAGTTGTAGTCTCTCTCGTATCCACGACTCTGTGATGCTCAAACACGCCGCCATGCTGTTTACCTGTGCTGCCTTCAGGGAACATCACTGCCGGAGGAAATCAGACACATCTCCCGGAATGATTAACTACATTACTGCTGTTTACTGATTAACTACATTACTGCTGTTTACTGATTAACTACATTACTGTTTTACTGATTAACTACATTACTGCTGTTTACTGATTAACTACATTACTGCTGTTTACTGATTAACTACATTACTGTTTACTGTTTACATTACTGCTGTTTACTGATTAACTACATTACTGCTGTTTTACTGATTAACTACATTAATGCTGTTTACTGATTAACTACATTACTGTTTACTGTTTACATTAATGTGTTTACTGATTAACTACATTAATGCTGTTTACTGATTAACTACATTACTGCTGTTTTACTGATTAACTACATTAATGCTGTTTATTAACTACATTACTGCTGTTTTACTGATTAACTACATTACTGCTGTTTACTGATTAACTACATTAATGCTGTTTACTGATTAACTACATTACTGCTGTTTACTGATTAACTACATTACTGCTGTTTACTGATTAACTACATTACTGCTGTTTACTGATTAACTACATTAATGCTGTTTACTGATTAACTACATTACTGCTGTTTACTGATTAACTACATTAATGCTGTTTACTGATTAACTACATTACTGCTGTTTACTGATTAACTACATTACTGCTGTTTTACTACAGTAGGCTGGAACTCATACTAACAACAGGTTATTGTTTTTTTTACACACCATTAAACAAAATCAAGTTGTATGAATTTGCTTTTAATTAACATAACATGATAAGGCAGTCTTATCAAAAGTGAAAACAATAATAATAAAAAAGGTTGTCTTATCATCATGCTATTTAAAATGTTAGTTGTATAATTCAGATATATAAAATACAGATGGGTTGTAAACGTATTTTAAGTTTGAATGTATTTGTAGAACACAGTCTCATATCAAAACAAGTAAAAACGCTTTAAGTAAATTATAAAAACCGTAGAAATCAATACTGAAGTAGTTCACAAAACTTAAATTAATTATCTGGTGCCAGTGGCGGAGTTTACGAGGGGCGTGAAGGCATCTCTTGGCGCATGCGCACTGTCAGTATCCGGACTGGTCACGTGTCATAACAAACCTGCAAGTGTTCCTGCCCAAAGTTTGTTCTTTGCTTTGTGTTTAGCTGACTTCAAAACACATCATTCGATATTCAAATACATGCAACAGTTGCAGTAACAGTTCAGACACATTGTTTACTGTCACTCTTCAGGATCAATGGCGTCCTGTGTGACAGCAGCGTGTTCCAGCATCGTGTTGTCTGCAGCAGCAGTGTCCTCTTCTTACAGACTCTTTAAGGTAGGTGTCGTTCACCATAGTGCCAAATGTAGATGATGTTAAAACTTGCTATCTTTTAGAAACCATTGGATGATTTATCAATCAAGTCGATCTACAGAAAAAATACTCTATAATAATTTTGATTTTGAATTTGAATTATTTAGATTTTTCAAGCAAAATGCCAAACTTTTCTCTTTTTTTTTTTTTTAACAATGTTTATCTTTTAAATTCGTTTTATTGTCACATTCGGCTACGTAATACATTATGGGTAGTAAACCACTACTTTCTGACATTTTAATATCCATTTTATCTACTGGTAAAGAGCTAATTAATGCTTTTTTTAAACTGTGAGGTATTTTGCAGCGAAACTGTTTATTTGTAATATGTAATGAATGTATTCTGGCCATCCCATTGTCGAGATCTATATGTTATTTTTAGTTAGAAAATTGAAAATCAATAAATCCATGTGTAAAATGTCTCACTTTTTAATTTTGCATTTAACTTTGCATTTACCTCTCTCTGCAGGATCATAGGGCTCCTTCAGTCGGCCTCTTTCTGCTTGGACTCTCTGCAGCACTTTGCATCTTGCCTCCCTCCGGCTCATACTTCGCCTCCATCCAGAGAGAAGCAGAGTGGGCCGGCGAGGTTTTGGCTCCGGCACTGTTTGCCTTTGAGTTCCTTTGGCTCAGTGAGGACCACAACACAGCACACATTCTCCTCTGTGGTTCCTGTCTGCTGCTGGGATTGAGTGACTGGCTCTCAGCTGATGCTCTCACACTTATGACACGCTGCCTCGGTTTGTCCTCCCTGTCCTGCTGCCTGACGGTGTGTCTGTTTGCCGGTAATGCTTTAGGAGCCTTTGGCGGTCTGGCCCTCAGCCTCCCGTTGCTTGTGGCTCACAGGGTCCAAACAAACACTTTTGCTCCACTCATCTCTCCAGCTGCAACTGAGGATCTCACCAAGTCTCTGTTAAAGGGCTCCATGTCTGTTGGCTGTTGGGCCTCCGCACAGGCCCTCAGAAAATTTCTGCTGGATGTGACCGACCGATGTAATATAGGCATTTAGTAAACCAGTAGGGGTCTTGGCTCTGGGACAGTGTGGGAAAATTGACCTATGCAGAAATGAATGTGCCTAACTTAAAAGCATTTCAGGACATTTGTGAGGAAGAATTGAGTTGTATTCATTTTATTTCCATTGCTATAAGAACCAACATTAGGATTTTTTCCTTGATGAGCACATAGTGCAACAGAACTGTTTAAAGGCATTGTTAACACTTTTGTATGCCGTGTGGATGAATTCATTGATTGGTGAATCAGAAGAAATAATCAAAAAAGGAACAAAATCGAAGTTGCAGTACTAGTTCCCGAATTTGAGTCCACATGCACTACCGATTAACATGCTTTTGCATATAGATGTTTAATATATGGAAAAACTAATATATCCTGCAGTGGAACACACAGATACCACTGAACAAACTCATTTGCATGAGAGTATGTGACCACACTGTACAACTAGTAGCCCATGATGACATTCTGCATCACTGGTATGCAGCAATAAGCTTTTTAGACATATTGAGTGCCCTCATGCATTTATTATGCATTTCAATTTGAACATGATGTGGCCAGCATGTGGGCATTTTAATTTTCCATTTAATCATTTACAAGAATATCTAGCAGACTCTGCTCACTTTTAGTCTATTAGTCTATCAACACCGTTCACCTGTCTGTCTAGCAGTTCTAGTGTTGTAAATACCAAAAAACATCCATCTGCCTCAGAGTACGGGTCCTATTTGTTCTGCAGCCTCAGCACTATCGCAGTTTAAATATCTGCAGTGGTCTAAGCTCTGAGCTCTGCTCTTACCTCATCCTCATTTGATACTTACCAATGCACTTTTCTTATTACTTGCTTGGTTTTTAGTAGTGACTTATCTGTTTAACTCTTTGTCCACAGTTTTGTCCTTTGAAGATATTAATATTCTTTACAGATATTTGTAGTGGACACTGCAGATTCTCTCTCAGGATTTCAGAGTTGTGAGTAGCTGCCTCAGCAGTTTTACTGCAGTACCAAAACAAGTATCTGTGGCTTTGTTCCTGTCTGTGACAAGAACAGGACAATGATAATCGTGCAGCCTGTGTTTTTTTGTAATGATTTATCATCGCGTTCATGTCTTTTTTGGTAATGGGGAAAAACAGGTTAAAAGTTTAGAAATGCCCTAATGTTATTTTAATCTTATTTAATTTATTTTGATTAATAAAAATGTAAATGTACACTAAAGGAAGATAACGTTGACATGACATGATATTATAATAAATTATGTAAATGTTGTGTATTTTAAAGTTCTTTGGCTCATGTTCACATGCCAATTGTTGTACCAATTGCAGTCCTTGCAAACATCTCAATATTTGCAGGTGCATTATGCTGTAGTTTATGAAAACGGAACCTGGCACATCTCATCCACCTCTGTCTCTGGCTGCTGGTATAAACAGCACACCCCTCCTGGCTCAATTAGTCTCCATACCGAATCTGTCACTCCTCCACTGCAGCGTTTCAGGAAACTGCACTGAGCATGCTTGCTGCAGATGCAGCCTGTAGATGGAGCAAAGTGGAGAGGAGGAGAGAGGGGAGGGGGGAGGACGGCAGAGAAGGAGTCACACACGCAGCGCTGGGATGCTTTTGCTGCTCTGAGAACAAAAGCTTCAAGGGGAAGATTTGTCATTGCCAATAAGATGGAGTCTGTAGGGGGAATACGAATGACTTGGATGTCAGATTGTCATCATCAAAGAGGAAAAGCTATGTGATAAGGTAACAGAGAAATATTTCAGCATGATGGAGTTGGGTGATGGTTAAAATAGAAAAAGAATGTAGTCTCTGGAGAAATCCTGATTTGTCGAGACCCGTTTTTAAATTCATGCATCCTTTGATCATCGTCAAGACCAGAGTGTAACACTTATATCCGGGTGAGAAATATAATTTTGTCTGCTTTTCTGCTGCAAGATATAGAGATATATGTTATTAATTAGTTAATGTGTCATTTACAGGTGGGCTTGGACTGTGAAGAGATGTACGCCTTCTACTCCCTCTTAGTCTACATCTTCTACACTGTCTTTAAGAAGGAGGAGGAGGATGAAGCTTTGGAGGGGCGCGGGGATCTTCCTCAGGCGTAGGTCTAGCCATATTATGTCCAGCCTTTGGGGTTCTCTGTCAGAATTTTCATTTTTTTCTGGGAACATGCATGCGTCATCTACCACCTGACAGTACAAAAAGGCTCTGTTATAAAGGAAGAAGAAATTAGTGGTCATTGTTCTGCCTTTTGTGTGCCTTTCTATGTGTGCAATGTGTAAATATTATGCCTATTACCGTCTGACCCCTATGTATGTTGATTTGCTCAGGAGCCAAGACATGTTTCCATGGAAACAGGGAGCAGGAGGAAAAATAGCCACACCTCCAAAATGGGAAAAAAGGCTTGTGTTCAGCTTGGTGAATCCAGTGAGTGCTCGAATAGCATTTATTTATTCTAACATAAAGGCTGTGTTATGATATAGAATAATGATAGAACATTTATGATATGGATAGTGTCTACTTATTGATTATTTAGTACATACATTCCTTTACTCACTTATGATTTGTTGTCATCCAGGCAGTAGCAGTGACAGCGATGAATTGTCTCTGAGTGATGAAGGTGATGAAGAAGGCCCAGACATCCCAGCATGCACTCCTCTGGCTGCTTTTCTCTCCTTTAAGCAGGATGCTGAGAAGAGGAGAGCCTCACAGGTTCAGATGGAACCGACAGGAAAGGTAGCAAAACTGTGTCATCACCTTGACTGAGCTGCTCACCTGATAGGTCAATTCAATTCAATTCAATTCAATTCAATTTATTTTGTATAGCCCAAAATCACAAATTACAAATTTGCCTCAGAAGGCTTTACAATCTGTACACATGCGACATCCTCTGTCCCGGAACCCTCTGTTAATGAGCAGTTCCCCAAATAGGAGCTTCTGCTAAGTTAAAGTTTTGTATGTTTGTGTGCTTCTGTACTGCCCAGTTGACAGAGTCTCCCCTGGTGGCAGTTATGTCCCACTTGCTGAGTTTTCTGGAGCAGTACTCCCACTTCCAGCAGCTGCAGCAGCAGGCCGACCAGTACCGGGTCCAGCTGAAGAGGCACCGCGTCCAGCACCGCCGAAAGATGAAGGCCCTGCGCGTGTCATACCGCCAGCGCCTCAGGGACAAGAGCAGCATCATCAGCAGCCTGGAGGAGGCCATCAGCCAGCAACAGACGCCAAGTCCGCTGAGCGAGGGTGAGGGAGAGAGGGAAGGAGGCAGACAGAGGGGATGGGGGGAGGGGGAAGTTAAGGTGCAAGAAGGGTTGGGTTTACATTTCCCTCTGGTGGGTGTGAGAATGATGAAAAAGAGGGAGGTAGAGGTCAAGTGTCTGTTTTAATAACCACACACATAATTAGATTGGTTGGTGTGAAAGGAGAAGCAGAAAATGTCGTAGAAAGATGGATTAGAAGGACGATAAATAAATACAGCCAATTTCACATGCTTGCTATAATAGATGTATATCCACTAGGTAACATAATATAGATGAGAGTGTTTTTTGAGTTGTTATTTACAGTTGTGCACATCCAGATTTGTTTCCAATACTGGGAGTCATCTATTCTTAAAACAGTGTCCTGCATAGTTCACTTCAGTGTCCTATGAGGTGGTTTTTCCATTGTTGGTCCACCCTAGATTAGATTTTTCTTCAACCAGGAACACCCTGTATACCTTTTTATAGAAGAACACAGTCATCAGCAAAGGAGCAGACTGATTAGATTTATGTGGGTGTAAATCAAGAGACCAGACTAACGCTTTACAGCTGTGATCAACCTCAAAGCTTTAGATGTGGGTATCTGCTGTGTTTCAGATTTTGACCAGATGGTTCTTTGACCTTGGAGCAGAAAGGTAGCCGTATCAACTGCACTGTCCTACATCGCTTTTCTGTGCATATGTAAAGCGTGTTTACAAGTGCATGAAGCTGTAAACAGATCAGATTCCTTTCCTGAGGCTGAATGATACAGCCTCAGAGAAATATGTCATTATATGATAATGTGTGATAGCCAGATAGGGCTTTATGAATCTGAGTGTTTAGGTTTGTTTAAGGAGAGGACCTCATGCGCACTGACTCTGATTAGTCACTGGACATAGATACATTATTCTGTGGCACAGGTCTTTGATACTGGCAATTGACTCTAGTGTATCTCTCTGTCATGAATTAAACACGGTTTAGAGTGCTGTTTTTTTTATTCCCTGCAAAAGCACTTACAAGGTCTGTCACATGCCAGGCGTCACGTGTACTTGTGTTGGCCTAAAAATAGACCGAAGTTCATGTCCCGAGCGTTACAAGGCTGTGTGGTTTGTTTGTTTACTGTGATGCAACTTGCAGGCATAAGTGATGCGTCTTGTATGTGCAGTAGTTTCACTACTAGTGCAATTTGGTTGTGTTGTGATATTGTATTCCATATCTGATTTTAGAGAATGACTGGTGCTCCATTCAGTTGTCATTCATCGAAAATATAACAAGAAATCCCTTTTTTAAATCTTTATTATCTGTTTTTGAGGAAGTACGTTTTTCATATTTTCAAGCTGCTGTTTGAAAACCTACAAAGCTCTCTCAGTGCCTCTGCAGACTTTTCACTTTTCTTTCAAGCACGTTTCTTCAAACACCCCTGATGCTCAGCTGTGGCCTCTCCTCCATGTTTTTTTATTCTCTTCCTTTCACCATCATCTTTCACTGCACCATTGTGACATAGCAAACTTGACATGGCGTGCTGATAGAATTAGCATAAGGCCCTGCGATGAAAATCAGAGGTGACAGCACCTGATGAATCTTTGAGTAGGAAGAAAGTATTTAGAATGCTACATAAGCTCCTGATGAACAATAGAGGAATTTTAGCATTTTGTTTCGTATTAATCCTCCTCATCACATGGGAAGCTGCAGTAATCTGTTACGTTGCCCAGGAGACTTGAGAGTGGCAATGGTAATGTTAACCTCACGGTGAATGCATGGTGTGTAAAAAAGCTTTAAGAGCATACTTAATCTACATTAATATTACACACGTACAAGCATCAACCAAAAGTATAGAACACAGGTCAGCGGTCGTTCAAAGGATATTGACTGGTTCCATTTAAAAGTGACGTTATATGAATACTGGGTCAGAAGATGACCCAGTATTCAGGCTGATGGTGATGATGCAGAGGCTGATTATAGTTTTGCTTATTTAATGTCACCCAGGCGAGTCCAGCAGTGACGCAGGGACACAAGCTGGGGTTCACAGGCTGGTTGAGTCTCTTTACGGTCTGCAGGGTGAGAGGAGTAAGCTGAGAGGAGAACTCCGCCTGCTGCACTCACAGCTGGAGCAGAAGGAAAAGGACAGACACTCTCGTATACAGTCCTTTCAACAGCAGGTAGGCTTAATATTAGATAAATCCCCAATGCTGTATCCATTTAGGAAAAATCTGCATCCTGAAGTCCATAAATAATTGATAAAAAGAGAGTTTATTGTGTTCAAATTTAACTACAAAATGTTCAAAAAGCAACCTCTGTTACAATTTTAACCTTTTTTATTTCTTGCACAGATCGATGAGCTCAAGAATTGTATAGAGGAGCGCGAGGAGGAGCTGTCAAGACTGAGAACAGCCACCGTAAGCAATGTGAACTGTTGATTTAATCATTTGTCGGGTCTTTGTCACTTTTCACGTCATAAGCAAAGCTGCCACTGCTGCCAACATACACCCAGATGTCAAACTTTCTGCATACCTTGTATAACATTATAAATCCATCTCATCTACAACGACATACATGAGAAACTCTGGTTTTGATGCATCTCTTATTGTTATGCTGAACCTTATGTTTCATTTCCTCAGGGGGCAACAGACTCAGAGAAGCGGGTTCTGTGTCTGTCAGCAGAGAACGAGAGTCTGAAGCAGAACCTCAGCGTAACCCAAGGCCTCCTGCAGCAGCTGTCAACCATCCCCTCCCAGTCCAGCACCATGCTTATCAAGGTGAGACGCACCGACACAGCCTAAAGCTCACTGACGTGCTCCCTACAGCAGCCATCAGTAACTGAGAACACAAATATTTTAAAAAACTTTGTTTTGTGTGCTCGGCTAGGAGAATGAAAACCTCCGCAGCAGAGTGCAGCAGCTGGAGATGTCCCTACAGCAGCGTGCTGAGCAGTTGTCACAGCTGGAGCGACAGAGCGAAATAAGCGAGTGGAGGAGAGGAGAGGAGCTGAGGAAACGAGAGGACCGAGCGAGGGAACTGCAGCTGGAGTTGGACAGAGAGAGAGGCAAGGAGCCAGTGGTGAAGGTAAATTATACCTGAGAGTGAGATTTGTAAACTGGAAACATAACAACATATCATATGAAGATGGAATAATGAACAAGTTCTCTCTCAGTATGTCACCCAGACTGTGGAGGTGGAATCACCGGCCACATTAAAGCAGCTGACCAAAGCCAGACAAAGGAATGAGCTGCTGTCCGATAAGCTGTCCAATCAGAATGAGCGGTGCAAACAGCTGGAGGAACACATCAGGAAGTCCGATGAATACAGCTGTAATCTGCAGCACAAGGTAACAAACAGAGGCCATTACATTTATATTTAACCAGTTTTCTGTGAGCATCCATACACAGATGAAACAGATTTGAACCTGCAGTATAAAACTGTAAAACTATTTTTAGAAGTAAATATTGTGCTACACCATTTTTTTAACCAGTCTCAGGCAGCAACAAGTTGGAACTAATTTGCAAGGTGGGCTTTTGACAATAATGCTACATAATAATGCTAAATTACCATCAGTACATGTGTTATTACTGTTGGCTACTGGCCACTAGGAGGCAAGGCAACAAATCCCAAATGGTCCTCCTGATGTCATCAACTCTGATTTAAAAAAAAAAAAAAAAGAGACAGAATTGGAGAAGTCCAGATTCCACAAGCTGCTTTGAGAACAGATGATGAAAGGAGAGAAAGGCACACTTAGCTGCTGGAAATTAACAACCCCGGATCAATTTCATTGACAGATAAACTCATTACAGAGCTGAGCCTGAACAGATTGGACCAGTCGAGCCAACAGGTTGACAAATTGCTGTGCTGAACCTTTTACAGATTGCAGCGTATGAGCGAGAAATCAGTAAACTGAGAGAGGAGCTGTTGAAAGAGATCGGCCACTTGGAGGAGAAGAAGGAGGAGGCCGTGAAGGCCGCAGCCACCTGCTCAGCTGAGCACTTTCAGAACCTGCAGGACCAATTTTTCGGTGAGTTACACCAAATAATAAAAACCCCAAAGAAAGAGAAGAATGAGATGGTTCACAATTTTGGGACATTGATACAACTCTCTACGAGGAGAGTAGTATCAATCTTATCTTCCAACTCACAGCAGGGAAGCAAATAACTACATTCCCCAACATGCCAAACTCTATCCTTTAAACGCTTCCTTTACTATAACTTTCCTCTCTGTGAGTTTGATTCATACAATTTCTTTTTGCCAGGCTTGCAGAAGCGTCTGACTGCACTCCCTCCAACTTTACGCTCCATGAAAACAGACTACACCAGTCTGAGGAGCCAGGTCCGAAACTTCTCAGACTTTTATGGAGCAGCTATCAGTGACGCAAAAAAACAGGTACGTACATGATATCACATCACGATGTCAACACACAATGCATTTAGGTGAGTAATAAATCTGACCAAATCGACAAGGCAAGTAAAGACATTTTTGCTGTATTTATTGTCTTTTTCAGATTTCAGCTGCTATTAGTGAGATGTCTGAGGCCAACAAAGATCTCCTGGAGAAATATAGGAAGGAGGTCGCACTGCGCAGGAAGTACCACGAGCAGCTGGTGGAGCTTAAGGGTATGCAGAGAAGACTTGAGAAAAAATGCATTGCAGAAAATAAAATCTGCATCATTAACTCAGCCTTCTGTTTTTAGGCAACATCCGCGTGCTGTGCCGTGTAAAGCCGGTGCTGAAGGAGGACCAGCATGAGGAGGGCCAGTCTGTGGTGGTGACGACGGACACCAACAATGAGTCCTCACTCAATGTGCTGAACAAAGGAAAGAGTCGCATTTTTGAACTGGACAAGGTCTTCCACCCTCAGGCCACACAGGAAGAGGTATGACAATGAACAGCACATGCAGGAAATATAATAATAATGAGAACTCTGACCCTTTGTTTGTTTTCTTCAGGTTTTTCAGGAGATTGAGCCTCTTGTAACGTCCTGCATCGATGGCTACCAGGTCTGCATATTTGCTTATGGACAAACTGGCTCTGGGAAAACCCACACAATGGAGGTATGCTCTCTCGCTGAACATACCAGCACAGGTATTGGGTCCATAATGTAGGCTGCATGCTTACTATCATTTGATTTTCAGGGCAGTGTGGAGAACCCAGGCATCAACCAGCGAGCCCTGAAACATCTCTTCACTGAGATTGAGGAGAGGAAGGACATGTGGTCTTACACGGTTACTGTCAGCTCTGTGGAGATCTACAACGAGGTGCTAAGGTACAGTATGCTGCGCTTTTCTTTGCATATCCTTTTAGTCTGAAGTATGTTAGACCTACTAATAGTTACTTGTTTTACTGTTGGCCTTATATTTTGTTTCTCAGAGACCTGCTCAGTAAGGACGGAGAAAAACTGGACATCAAGATCAACCCGGATGGAACAGGACAGCTGCATGTTCCGGGACTCAGGGTCATCGAAGTTAAGAGCTTTCAGCACATCAAGAAGGTGACGCAGTGTTTTAAACAATCTGCACTGATAAGATACTGAATTACCAATCACTATAACAATAAATTGTTACATGTATGATAATAATTCTTGTTTTTGTTAAGATTCTGGCGACAGCCCGAAGGAACAGGATCACCTTCGGCACTCAGATGAACCAGCATAGCTCCCGCTCTCATGCTCTGCTTTGCATCACCGTTCAGGGAACTGACCTTGCCAGCGGCTCCAAAACCACCGGTCAGTCACACATGCGCTTCTCCTGCTTCTGGGAAAGTGTTTAAAAGGCTCTGTATTAAGTTTGCTTAAATCTGAATCAGATGTGTTATTCCTCCTTGAATCCCTCTTTTTTTATTTAAGCTGGGTGCTGTCTAGCTACTGCAAAATGCTAAATCCAAAAATAAAACATCCCAAGGGATATTATTGTGAATATCTTGAAGCAACAGGAATGCTGAGAAAGAGAGTAAAGAGAAAAAGTACAAAAGAGAAGCTTCTGATCAGGATTCAGTCAGACACATGTTGACCCAGAGAGGATTTTCTTAATTTCATCTTTACTATGATTTAACTTTTCTTTCCTCAGGCAAGTTGAACCTGGTGGACCTGGCTGGCTCTGAAAGGGTTTGGAAGTCTGGTGCAGAGGGAGAGAGGCTGAAAGAGGCCCAGAATATCAACCGCTCCCTTCTGTCACTGGGAGACGTTATTCAGGCACTGAGAGCTCGGCAGACTCATATCCCTTTCAGGAACTCCCGCCTTACGTACTTATTACAAGACTCCCTGGGCAAAGGCAGCAAGACTGTCATGGTGGTGCAGGTGAGATCACTGATCTACATGTATATGACACATATGCAATTTATAAAATCGTTATAAAATCGTTGTGGATGCATGTTATGAGCCTTGTTTTGTTTCTACTAAAGGTATCTGCTCTGGAGAGTAACGTGGGAGAGACATTGTGCTCACTGAAGTTTGCCCAGAGGGTGTGCAAGGTGGAACTGGGTCCTGCAGCCAGGAAGATTGAGTCTGGTGGAGGACATTGTGACTGATAGCCTTGAATCAGCCACTTCCTGTTCCCAGTGATAACCAGGAAGCCATGAATGCACCGTTCAGATTATCACCCACCCACCCGACCAATAACGCTACAGCATCAACAAGATCAACAGCAATCCTGCTCAAGGGCTAAATATGTGGTGGTCTGCGTGGCATCCGAATGCCAACCCTTTGGTATTGAGACCTCCTTGTTGCCATTTTCTGCTTTTGACAAGTGATAACCCTTTATCATTAGCTAATCTGCATGCAGGAGTATTTATTCTTTCACTCTAAATGTGCCAAAACAACCTCTGACTTCCTCAACAGTCAAAGATTTGACTCTTCTTTGAGCTTCAATATCTGAGTTTCCTTTTATTAAATACCAAAATCCAGGATTTATCTCATCTTTTCTCACTGATCTTTACAGTATTTAGAGCAGCATCAAGTTCAAACAGCTTCAACAAGCTTCCAGAGCCACAATATCAACAACTTCCGTTTTAACAGTATCAATCATCTTGCTATAATTGTCTGTACTTTGTAAGCTTCATCTCCAATGTTGTATATTTTTGAAGATTGTAGTGTGTAGGAGAATCTGTTTTGTAGTCAAAGTATGGACTATTAATCATTTCAACGACACTTCAAGTCACATATTCGTGTAGTTTTTGTGAATTTCAGAAGGACAGTGGTTGAAAGATTTGTTGCTCTTTAGAGCCTTGATCATTTTTGCCTTTTGAGAACAGAGGAAAGCATTTGAAGGAGCAGTTAGCCTTGTATTAAGAGTGGTAATATAATGAAATGTGCAATATTGTCCTTATTGAAGGGACGGCTTGGGCCTACATTGACGGACGGTGCACTTTATTGTGGAAGAATAGGAACAGTCAGTTTATAACAGGTATGTAGGTGCTTGCAATAGATATCACTAGTGAATGTCATACCAAAAACATCTTATTGTTATCTGTTCATTGTTCCTCTATTTATCACCCATTGGATCAAAACTAACTTGATTCAATAGTAGCAAGTCATTAATGTTGCTGTTACTATTATGAGTGCTTAGGGGTCACTTGATGAGTAGAGTGAATTTTCAGATAATTTTGCTGAATAAATATGTATTTGAAAGTGTCTTCTATTATTGGATGCTTAGCAACAAAACAGTTAACAGTGAAACATAACTGCAACAGCCATTCCTAAAACATAACTGGGTTTGCAGGACTGCTTGAGGGAATTATTTTTATCTTTAATCAATTACTTTAAATATTCATTTTATAAAGATTTTTTTATAGGATTTTTGCATGTGTGATTAGGTACTTTACATACTGTACCATATCACAATATGTGATTACATATGCCATGATAGAGAAATTAATCCAGATTGCCCACCCCTACTTCCCAAATAACGGCAAAATGCATAAAAAATAAAATAATCAGCCATTTGAAAAACTCACATTATTTTACTTGAAATTGTAAAACTTACATCAAAAATATTTTTGTTGCATTACAACCGCACATCAATAAACCATGTACACAGAATGCACTACTACATATTAATATGGAATAATGCAATGATACAAGGCGGGACTCGCAAGGGAAAAAGAAGACATGACTGAAACCATGACTTTACTCCCTGCAGCGATAAAAGCAGACATCTCTTTGTGCACAACACAGCTGTGACAGTACAGTGCAGTCCCAGTAAACACAGGCAATCCCTCTGGAGTCTCCTTTTTATTCATCGGTCACATATTGGATTCAGTCCGAGTCTCCCTCTTCCACTCCTACTGCTCCCACCGCTCCGGCCAACTCCTCCTCGCTGCCCCGCAGACGATCCCCTGGACACACAAACACTCACGGTCAATCAGATTTATTCATTGCTAGTTACATTTATGTATAATTGCTGCATATTGGCCGTAGCGCTGGTTACGGTTTTCTTCAGGTTGAGTGCACCAGGGACTTCCTGTAACCAAGTATTCCTGTAGTCCCACAAACAGACCGTACACTCTGCTGGCAGACAGCCGAGTAGCTCCCAACACAGAGAAAATATAACAATGTTGTTTTTTTGTTTTTTTTACAATAACAGTAAATTCAGGCCATTGCCATGTTTAAATTCACATCAAAAAGTAGCTGTAATGCTGTCTGTGTTTGCACAGAAAGCTAAATCCGAACTAAAAGAAATGACTGCTGTTTATGTTAACATACAACTATAAACATACTAATTATGTTATTGGCAGGACACAAAACATGGCTACCCGCATTCGGAATGTCAAATATTAAAATGAGGGGAAAAACCCTTTCAATTTAAACCCGTTTTGTGTTCTCCCTGAAAGTGCAAGCCTATTATTAGAATGTGGTTCACACATCAGTGGAGGAATCGCACCATTGATGCTATCAGATGGCTTCAAGTCTCTGTGGAATCTGGAAACCACAAAGCAATTAGCCTAATAATTCACACCTAGCTCAGACATGCTTGTCTCTGTGGTGAGAGTTAGTGATGAAACGCAAAAACATGAAATACTAACGGATGAGCTCGGCGATCGCTCTCTGTGTTCTCCTCTCCAACTTCTCCAGTTTCTTTGCAACGTCACGCTTTAGATCCCTAGATTCAGAATCACAATAAAAAGACAATGTCAGAAACAAATTCATCATACCATGATTTATGCGCCATACAAGTTGTTAAATAATAATAAAAAAAAAACTCTTACCAGTCTGGTTTTCTTGGAGCGAGGTTGGCCAAATCCTGAGGGGAAAAAAACCTTGAATAAGGCAACTACAACTCCATGTTTCTTCAACAAAAGAACTCACATCTAGACACAAAGGGGTACTCACCACTTCTTCAATGATGGGCTCTGGATTAGCTGCCTCTAACTGGTCTTTTACTTTATCCTCCACTGCAAACAAAGAACACATCATTCATTAATAAATTATATGTGATACAAGCAGCAGGAGTCTGTGATCAAGGGCAGCATGATTTTTACAGTACTCAACAGCAGCGTAACTTGAAAATAATCTGAGTTCATGTTTTTTCAAAGCTTGTTTATGATTGAAGAACTCTCACCTGATGCAGGTTTTGCTTTGGGCACCTGCCTCTCCTTCAGCTCTTCATCCTCTGGTGTGTAATTCCTCAGCTTCAGCTCTCTGAGGACAGAAATCACAATGCATTATCAGTCATCAGCGCTCTCTCATTCTTTTTCCCACACTCATGTGACCGTCCAGGAGGTGGCACTGTAGTCAAATATAAACCACCAGAGATATAGAGCATAAAAGACCATCTGCAAACCCTTCACAGCTGCACATCTAATGTCTAGAGGAGGTTGGGTATAATGTCCCTCTTTATTCCTATGAGCATGTCTGATTAACATGTTCCACCTGCTCCTGGGCACAGACTTGCGGAGAGCAGCAAACAGCTGAGGAATGCTGTCCTTGATGTTGAATGTCTAAGTCTTTCATCACATCTCTGCACAGAGGAATTCTTGGCAAGATTTCCTGACATCTCTGCAGATCATACATATGTTAGACCAGAGGCAGATGTAAACTATTGTCTGACCAAGAGAGCTATCAGCTGCTCTGAGCTTAACATGGATTTCAGATGAGGGCTCGAGGGTACACTCTGGATACATTCATCAAACCCCTGCTGCCATCAGACAGACTGATGCCTTGTATGGGTATGGGCAGGAATGCTGGTCATGTTCTGCCTTTGGCTGAATGAGGGCCACTCTTACTTCACACAGCTCTTTCTATGCCTCCTGAGTCTCTCCTAAAGGGAATATGTCTTTGTATCCATCTCATCCTTAAATTTAATTCTCTAATACATTTATTTAAAACCAAATATGAATATGATATGAACTAAGTCTATACAACTGTAATAAAATGAATTAAATAAAAAGAAGGAAAGTGCATCAATGGTCGTCAAACAAGGGCTAAAAATGAATTCAAAGATTTCAATAATTTTGCCAAACTAAGCTCCACAGCCACAGTATTACAAAGTCCAGGTGCCCTGACAGAAAGGTGCTCAGCTTAAAGTAGCCAGAAGGCATCCATCCAGTACTAGCTAGAGGCTATTTATTTATCAGCCTTCAATAGATCATAATGTGATGAAATAAAACATGTATAAATAAAGTTGACACAAATTCAATCAACACATTTTAAGAGTTCTTTTTCCAGGAAGCATGTGCTGGGTTAAAGGGCAAATATGAAGGAAATTAAACAAAAGTCCTCTTGGGAGCAAGTTCCTGTCCAAACCTTATGATAATTGTGTTCTTAAGAATTTTAAGTTTTGTGTAGAAACTGTGGCACAAAAGGTCAAGGGGTCACCATAACATTTTTAAACACCATTTGAGGACTGTAAATGTAATGGACACTGCAGCTCATTTGTTAGGATCACTTATCATGGATAAGTAGTAGTGGTAGAAATAAAATCTTGCCCGAAGGCAACTATTAATGAAAACACGTTTCTAACACTAGCGTTGCAAAAGACTGGATATACAAACTGTACGAATACATTTTCTGCCTCCTAAACTTGACATAACTCCTTTTTTTCTTAACTATCTCTTAGTTTGATCGGCCAAACCTTTAAAGTGTGTTTACAAACTTCCACTTCAAGCACACTGTTGAATCAAAGAGAGCCGGTGATAAATTCAGAGCAGAGAGTGGGGCTCTCTCAAAATGTTAAGAGTGAACTGTGGCTGAGGAGCGGGTGCAGCAGTGTTCAAATGTTTACACTGATATCAAGCTACCTGCTCATAGACCAGAGAATAAAAATCTCCCAAAAACAATCAGCCTTTTCATTTACACATCGGCCACAGAGATTGATTAAGCTAGCATGTAAATAGTCATATCAATATTGTCGAGGCTTTTGAACTACCTTGAATGTTATTTGCCATTTCCAAAAATGTCAAATTGACTTACCTATCTGTCTATCTTAAAATTATAAACAGCAGCCCTGACACACCGAACAACATGTAAAAGGAAAAGCTGTATGGTGCCCGTTGGTGTCCTTTGTGAAATATGCTTGGAGGAATGTATGATAACACACAGCAAGCTGAAAAACTCTGGCCAAGTTCTACTGTCTTCTTGTGGGTCATTCATTTGAGTAACAACAAATGTATGGTAAACATGTGGATCGTTGTGTTCGTTCATGCCTGGGTTTGGCAATTTGATCTCCCATGAAATTTTAATATAAGATACATTACACCCGCACCCTGCTACAAATTTGTTTGATTTAGCAAAGCACTGATTAAAAAAAAACTGACTACATTCAACAGTGAACTTTTCTCTCCACTGATAAATGTGAAATGTAAGCATTTCAAATCTGCAGCTATTTTCATGCTCATGAGAGAGATCTGTCCTGTTGGACTGGAGGAAATATAGTGGCACTCCCATTAAATATAAACAATGGAAAAAAAGGTCCTGTAAGACAGGAAAGATAGCTGCTGCTCCTTCAAACCGGCTAACACACAAGGTTCACTAAGCTGCAGGATATTTGAGCAGCTAATAGCAGGAGGCTGTGATCCAGTCCAGTGTAAACACTGCATCTCATGACCTGCACTGAGACATGCAATACAGTGTTACAAGAAGGTGATGATCAGATAAAGGCTCTGATGGTGTGCTGCCACATCAGTTTCAGTTCCGTTTGTGCAGCTTAAAAAATTCAGCTGAAGGGGCGAGCAAGAGAGAGCAAGAGTTGAAGAAATAATGACATTACATTACATTACAGTCATTTAGCAGACGCTTTTATCCAAAGCGACTTACAATCAGTAGTATATTACATATCATTCACCCATTCACACACTGATGACAGGCTACCATCAAGGTGCCACCATCAGACTCTAACTAACATTCATGCAACATCCAGTCCACACCGATGGCCTTCAGGAGCAACTTGGGGTTAAGTGTCTTGCCCAAGGACACATCGACTGCACATCGAATGACAGGCTTTGATGAAAAATTTGATTAAAAAACAACAAATAACAGGCATTTTTGTTTGTAGTGTGATGAACCAACCTGTGCTTTTCCTCAGTAGTCTCCTCTAGTGACGCTTTTTTGTTCTCTGGCTCCCCATCTTCCTGATCTCGCCCCTGTTAAAATCATCATGCCATAATTAAAATAACTGCACATAAATAATGAGGAAATAAATGATGACATAGGCTTGCAGAAATGCAGTAAAAATAATATTGATCCCCAAGTGAAAAGAGATAACAAAGGATATTTAACCCCTCCCTGCTTGCATTTTCCTGAAGAGGCTTCCTGTCCACCTGCTAGAACAATTCAGGGGACTGAGTCACTCTTGAAGTGCATCACAAAAGGGAAACCACCCCCAGCTTCTGGAATGTCAACGGTCATTTATCAGACATTGCTATTGCAGACATTGTCAAGCCCAGTATGCCAATGCTAAACACAAGCTTAGTGAAACACACTCTGGTCCAACTTCAAAAAACAGGGGCTTGCACATTAAACACAGTTTCCTGTTGCAAAAAGAATTCATATCCAGAACTGAATCACCAAAGCAGAGGGCGCAGAATAACTGTGTAATGTTTAAGACAGAAGGTTAAATTTTGATAGTACGATTAGCCTTTCACGTTAACATTTTGCTCATGTCATCTTGATTTAGGCTTGATACTGATAAGATCATTTCTGAAACACTTCTTACACATACATAAAAATGTCACTGTATTGTGTGTGGTAGTGACAACAGAGATGCTGTGTCTGAAAACATTTTTCCCACAGATACAGTTTTTTATCAGCACCTTTCCTGCAACTGAGTTTTTTTTCCATACGTTATTCTTATCCTTTTTCAAAGAAGTAAAAGTTTAGTTTTCTGATTAAGGTTGCTCCAGCTTTCACCATAAGTGTGTTTTTACTACCAGTGTTCAGTTTAAAACTATGTGGCATAGGGGAATCTTTTTTTGTGTTAATGCTGCCTAGCTATTGATGTTTTCAGCTTTATAGATATTGTAGATGGTAAAGGTGATAAGCTTATCACAATGGTCAGGCATGTCTAGAAAGCTGTTAAAAAACAGCTGGATTTAACGCAAAACCTTTATAAAAGAAGTTGAAAAATTGATGTTACATTCTTCGGAAACTACCTATCAGTTGAAATTCCCTGATATCTTCAGACTTTCTGATTATTTTGACTTTTTCACCAATTTACCCATCTGAAAAAAATATCTCTGTGTTTCATGATGTACAAAAGACCTTTACAGCCATTGGCAGCCCTATATTTGTGATGTATTTCAGAGAAACTGTGCTTTTTGCATTAAAGACTGAACAACACTGACACTTTATCTTCTTTATCAAATTATCCCAATCACTTTAAGGAAGCATACATTATTCCACAGTGCTCACTTCCCAATTTTCTATCCTTTACTTCTGCAGAAAGATATTGAGGCCCCATTTATTAAATGTATTGCTGAACATCAACCAAAATACAAGGAAACACAGCTTCTGCTTTAGCTCTGGTTTCAACAGCCTGTAGATAACATCAAGTGCATTGTTGAGAGAACTGTTTAAAATCCTGACTTTGTCTGGTTATAGTATTTCACTGCGGATCTATAAGCCAATTGATCATGTTAATTTACTGTAACAAACATGTCTTAGCTGATCACTTCAGCCAAAGGTGTGTTTTTCATTGTGGTGTCACGTTATAGTCCCCATTCACTTTACAAGCTGTAGCTAAGATATTATATTATATAAGCATTGCTAGAGACGTGAGTGAAGCTTACATCACTTTGTTATTGTCTCTGAGACATGTGTTAAAGTTAGCTTCAGAGATTAGCTGCACAGGCAAACCAGACCTACAAACACACTGTATGAATTAAATATAAGTGAAATACATTACATCTGGAATAAAAACTCAAACACACATCCTCTTACAGGACAACAAAGCCACGAACCAGAGCTACGATAGACTAACTACACATATGCTAACGCTGTTAGCCACAAGCTAAGTCGGCTAACGCTAGCTCCCCAGCAAAGCCGGCTATGCTACTGTCCATGTTGCATCTATCACAGCCCAGAAGCAGCAGAACATTCACTCACATGCAGCTGTTTGTCTCGCAGTGCTTTCAGCCTCTCCTTCCTCTTTAAGGCCTGCTCCTGCAGCGACCCAACGCTGCGCTCCATGTTCCTCTCTGCACGCCGCTCGCTGCGCTCTGAGCTCGGCTGGTCGTCCTGACGGAGGCCGAGAAGTCAACCGCGGAGCTCATCGAACATGTTCTGATGTTCTGTTGCAAAAACACATCTTCAAAATCATGAATTATTATTACATTTGAATATTTACAAAGTCAAATTCCTCATTATGCATTATTAGATTTTCCAAATTTTAATTAAAACAGACCAATTAGTTTGATGTCTATGTTGGTGGTATTGGCCTTCTGTCCTACTTGATTTAACTTTCAGCATCTTATATGCAATTTTTAATTGATGTGGACTTTTTCAATGCATCACCGAGTCATATATTACAAAATTACATTAACAATTAGGAGAAAAAAAAGACCTATCAAAAATGAAAAGCTGGAATGTGGGATTGTTTTAATTTTTTTGCTGTAAAATTACCAAAACAATTGATCATTTATCAAAATAGTTATGAATAATTTTCTGTATATGAAGCGACAAATGTATTAATCAACAAATTGTTTCAGCTCGAACTGAATGTTGCTTGTTGACGCATGATTCTCTGACACATGCAAACACATGAATAATACATGTGGACTATTCAGACATGTAGATTAAGGGGGATACATATAGGATGGCCTGGCACAGTCAGGTCCTGTTTAAATGTAGGCCATCGCCTTCACTGTGTCCATCCTTCTAATGACCAAGTGGTCATGTTATAGGTCCCCACAAAGTTTAATCATAACACTAATAAACCAACACCTTACCCATAGTATGTAGTCTTACATGTTAGTAGTTCATTAACTCCTGTTATAGATTACATAGTCTGCCATAGATAGGAAAATATGTCTACACCTAAAACCTTAGTACAACAGAAACACCACTTGTCTTGAGAAAAGTGCATTTCTCTGATTTAGTACAATTTCATCCAATTGACATTTTACAAGGTGATTTACATACAAAAACATATGCTGAAAATATATAAAAAGTATACAATAACCTCATGAAATATGATGCTTTTTTAGAGTTAGAGATAACAAATCCCTTGACAACAACCAATAAACCTGACTCCTCTTGCAAGAAGTGTCTGTTATTGTAATCTACTTTGTTTGAAACAAATACAATAGTTTATGTTCAGTATATATGTGTCTTATCATATCATAATAACACATTTTTAGATAAATGGGTAAGCTGTTGCTTAGCCATGTAGGTTTTGGAGTTAGGCCAAACACCACCAGGACCACCTAAAACTCCCAAATACTAAGTATAAATAATAAGTATTAATCAATTGTACGAATGTAGGCCTCTCTGTGTTTACAGGATTATTGATTAACAGTCTGGAATGCAATAAAACTGTGCAATAATTATTTATCACAGCACCTGGAGACATCATGACTAGTCGTTACAGTTTGAAGTTCAGGTGTGTGTGTGTATGTTATCAGTACTGTATGCATGGAGCTGAAACACTGCTCTCTGTCACTGTGTTTACATGTGTGTGTGTGTGTGTGTGTGTGTGTGTGTGTGTGTGTGTGTGTGTGTGTGTGTGTGTGTGTGTGTGTGTGTGTGTGTGTGTGTCTTTAAGGACACCAGCCTACCTGTGAGCAGGATCTACAGTCAACTCTTCACTGTGTCACAGACACTAAGTTGATGAGAATGTGCTGCATCTCTACTGACTGGACTCACATGGGCTCAGTCATGTCTTGGTCTTGATCGTGTCGCTTCCGTGGAACACTCTCTCCGACAGGAACCACACAGGAACACACAGAACCACACAGGAACCACACAGCAGCTCTCTGAACACGGACATGGCTGTTCCTCAACAAACGCTGTTCCTGGTTTAATCATCTCGACAGCCATCGCGACGTCATATTTTGCTTTTTCACGCCACTCTGGTAACTTTGCGTGTGGAGACAGAAAGCACTTTTTCTTTTTGTTTTCGTGGATTATTGTGCCCGAACATGCAGGAACGGTTGACGTGCTGCGTCCTCCTGCGTTTAGGAAACAACTTCAAACAGCTCCTGCTTTGATCCTGATGACCACTTTCATGATTTAACAGAAACAAAAGGGAGATATGAGCAACCATCAGGGCGGCGGGATGGAACCCAGAGAGGAGCTGAGTGAGCTGTGGAGGTTCTACTACACACAGGTGAGTGCAGACCTGACACCGACACCTGTTGCAGCCAGCAGGGCTTAAAGTTAACATGACCCCATAAAACACATGACCACTGTGTGTGTGTGTGTGTGTGTGTGTGTGTGTGTGTGTGTGTGTGTGTGTGTGTGTGTGTGTGTGTGTGTGTGTGTGTGTGTGTGTGTGTGTGTGTGTGTGTGTGTAAACGGTGACAGGAGGAAGTCGCTTGTGTTTGTACAGCAGCTAGTTGGTTATTTCACCAACTAGTCAGGATACTGAGCTATTAACGCACATCACCAGTGTCACTGAGCCAGTTAAAGTGATTGGAAGCAGTATTGTTTGGCTATTTAAAGCAGATTAACTCAATTCATGACGTGTGTTTGATTCTGTTGCCTACCTGCGATGCAGGTGTCACTGAGGCTACTTCCTGTTTCTTCCTCCTGTGTCTTTTCCAAAATGAAGCATGTCATATTTAAACCATATTTGCAATAATATTGTTTTGGAGCCAGTTTTATTGTTCAGGAACATATTATCACTTATCAACTGCAACATATGTTTTTGACTTAGTGCCAGCAGCACAATACATATTACGCTATAGGCCTACCAATATTAAATATATATATATACATGTAAAAATTACACAACACAATAATATTGATGTGAAAACCCATTTTGCAATATCCTAAATGCAGTGTCAAATAGTTGTATGTGATATTTTGGTCTCAGATGTTGCCCTCTGAGGGTGTGAACGCAGTTCATTCCATTGGCTGTCCATTTAGGTGCAAAGTCTTAGTAATAAGGATGGAACGAATTAATAGTTAAGTATATTGCACATGCTTTCATGTCATGTGTCCTCTTGAAGGAGAAAGACAGTTTGGCTGTGAATACATTAAGGATTACTATTTAATGTGTTTGCAATCTGCTCGCATGCCAGAGGGCAGAAAAAAAACAAGATGACACTTCTTTCCAAGTTAGTAGCACTGTATGTTCCCTGTGTGGGATAAATATTTAGATTTGATTATAACCGTGGATCTGAGTGGCAGGTTTCTTGACCGGAATAATATTTAGTCCTAGACTATGAGCTTTTTCCTTACACATGTCTATTGAATGTTGCTTTAATTAAGGCTTAATTTCAATCTAGGAAATCAGCCAAATGCTGTAAACCACAAAGAAGTCAAAACTGGAATAACTGCAAAATGCTCCAAATGCATAAGTGACACACCTCTTGCAGCATATACTATCAAAGTGGTAATTTGGTGTGTTTCTGCTCCGCCCTGTTACTTTTCCTCCGAATACAAAAAATAGAACCATTACAAATAATCCATCTGAGAGAATCACCGGTGTGTGTGTGTGTGTGTGTGTGTGTGTGTGTGTGTGTGTGTGTGTGTGTGTGTGTGTGTGTGTGTGTGTGTGTGTGTGTGTGTGTGTGTGTGTGTGCGTGTGTGTGTGTGTGTGTGTGTGTGTGTGTGCGTGTGTGTGTGTGCCTTTCAATATGACTGAGACAGTTGTCTAGCATTTCTATTTGCAAGACCACTTCCTTATTTAGCTGCTTCTTGGCTCTCAATTAGTTCTCAATAGTTGCTCTCAAGGCAAAAGGAACAAAGTTTACAATATTTTGTTTTACACATTTCCCACCAGTGAATGGTGCATAGATTTGCAAGCGATCTTGTAGATTTTGCATGTGTGCAAATGACCTGCCCTCATTGACGAGCTGCATCGAAGGTTGGCAGAGGCGAAGGATTTAACTGCGCCTGGCAGTATTTAACGCCACCACCTTATGTGACTCACAGGGAACACAATAGACTGCAGAAAGGCAGCAGAACAACTTCAGAGAACAATCACCTGCCTTTCCTATAGAAATCAACATGATGTGTTTTTCTCAAGTTGGCACAGACATACTAACTGGACACATCCCATCTCACACATCAAGGAAAGTTTTTACTTTTGCAAATCAGTCAAAGAGATCAAGAGATCTTAGCTCTGTTTAATAGGCTTTTTGTTAGCGTTGCAAACAAGCCTTTACTTATAGTGGCAATGGCCAACACTGTTTGAGGGACAACAGACACACCCTGGCAGCTGTAAATATATCTCAGTCTTGTCCCTGTTGATGGTCCTCAGATGTGTTCATATATTGGTTTCAGACTTTTTTCAAGGTTTTCACTGCATTCATTAGCCTCTGTATCATCGCAGCATCTTCAGTCAGGTAGTGAAGTCATTAGAAAAATTACATTATGAGAGTTCCAGAGTATAATAAAGCAGCGGATAACATGAGAACAGTCGATTCCAACATGTTTTAGTTCATGCAGTATCTCAGCCATCGTTCAGTATTTGCAATAAGAAAGCAAAACGTGCTCCGGCTTGTAGTTGATAAAGGAGCTCTGCTTCCTCCAATTGTGCAAGATATCACACACCCCTTGCAATATTTTTGGATCAGCTGAGATTAAGGAGTGAAAAGTCATTGTGATAAAGAAGCATGTTTTACTTAAACTGGCCCAAAATGAGACAATTTCTGTAAAAATGACCGTTTTTATATTATATATTAGTTTTCTAGATAAGGGCTTCTGTTATAGATCAGAGTTGATTATTTGCTTTAGTCGAGACAACACTGTATGGATACGTTATATCACCGTAGACATAATTTATCTTTAACCTAAATCTAAAACAAATGTTGACAATGTGAATATACAATGTTTACTCACTAAATGCTTCTTAGTTATCAGGTTTTTGCAGTTTTAGGTGTGGTGATAGCAATGCTCTGTGCACTCATACAATGAGTTAAAACCACCTTACTGGCACAATTTCAGAGCTCCATTTCTCATTTCTGAGAAAGATTTCCAGCCATCATAAATGTTTGTTCCTGACAGGTATGGACACACACAGAACAGTGTGATCTAATCACAGAGGGAGAAACTTAACTTGTCAGATCGTGTCTGAAGGCAACCAGAAGGGTATTGTTTTTGGATAATACAGAAATGATATTAGAGTTTACTCAACTGCAACTTGGTAGAGGAATTAAGCAATTAATTAATGGGTAGTTTAGTTCAAATCTTTGACCAATTTAATGACTGGTTAGTAAACAGAACCCAAATTGATGTCTTCATATTGTTTGTTTTGTCCCAAAACTGCTAAAATACCCAATTGTATTCAATTTACAGTTAGAAATAACTCAGAAACACAAACAAACTCTTATATTTGAGAACCAGGAGCCAGCACATATTTACCTGAATAAATGATAAATTGTTAAGTGGTTATAGCAACAAATCAACTCAGCTGTTTATGGTTGCGGGGGACTGCAGTTCAATTAAGTTTAATTTCCTAAATAAGCTGGTAGAAGGTTTCATGTGTTTGCATGTGTCAGAGAATCATGCGTCAACAAGCAACATTCAGTTCGAGCTGAAACAATTTGTTGATTAATACATTTGTCGCTTCATATACGGAAAATTATTCATAACTATTTTGATAAATGATCAATTGTTTTGGTAATTTTACAGCAAAAAAATTAAAACAATCCCACATTCCAGCTTTTCATTTTTGATAGGTCTTTTTTTCTCCTAATTGTTAATGTAATTTTGTAATATATGACTCGGTGATGCATTGAAAAAGCCTTAATGTTTATGAACTTGTGTGGTTAACACAGTGTCTACTGGCTAGATATAACTGACTCAAGACACACTGAAGTAAACTATAGACCCTCTTTACATCATAATTCTTGATTAAAGTGAGAAATGAAGCGGCATGTTTGAGTTGATACAGTAAGATGTAAGGCTGGTACAGAAATAGTGTGTGATTATCCCGTGATTATTAGCTTAAGAGTCCGTTAGAGGGACTAATTGAAGCCTGTAGCGATGGACCACAGTAAAGACCCCACTGTGCCCCATCCACACAGCTGTGAAACCACCTCCTTGGCTTGCTATAAAAAGAACTTGCATTTCCTGGCTTTTGTAGTCATGCTGTCTGTCACCTCACTGTTTATTTGTCTCAGTTACTGATCACATATGATTCACGTCCATACGAGAGATGCAACAACAACAGCCACCCCTGCAGTTCACTATGACAGTCCTATGAGCCCTGTGATTGAATTCCCTTGTGTGCCTCGATCTCCCCTGTTTACCAACAGAAGGGCCAACCAGAAAAATCTAAGTCCTCTTTGCTTTCACTTGTGCAGGAAGCTGGAGCGAAGCAGAATGCCAAGCAGCAGAGAGCGGCACAGCTGCTTGGCCATGTGCACAGAAAACAGGGATAAATGACACAGTTTATAGGGGTCGGTACCTCACGGTTGGTTTGTGACATCAGTTCTAATAGCGGCTTTATTGAACAAATCCTTTAGCTGATTGGTCTGAGCAATGTTAAGGGTAAGAAGTTAGTACAACTGAAAGCAAAGGGTGTGTATTTGTTCTGAGGTGTTGATTAATTTAGTAAGGGATGATTTTTAGGTCAAAGGCGCAGACATAAAGAAGGGCTCTAACTGGTGTCTGAAACAATTTTACTATAGAAACATGAAATGAATTTCCCCTGGTTTTACTTCTCATTAGCAAACCAGATTCACTTCCTATCTGTGATCTAATCTTTTTATTATACGTTTAAAAAAACTAGCGCTGGCAGTCACACCCCTCACAACACCACAAAGCTACTTTGCTGGACAGGGAACAGAAAAAAAGCTGTCATCAAATCATACAGTTTGTCAACTCATAAATTCCAAATTGCATCACTTAATTGACCCCTATTATTGGGTTTCCTTGTACATTGTGATTTCCAGTAGACACAATTAGAATTGATGACATATCATCAAAAGCGCTGGATGATTAAGTGTCGTAAAAAAACCTGTTCTTGCATTGTGAGTAATGTTAGGGAGGATTCATTCATTCAGCTACTAAATCTTTTATTGGAAAGTTAAACAAAGCTGATGGGGTGTTGCTCAATTCTTCAATACCTGATTGTCCGGATGTTGGAGGCACAAAACAATAGGTTGTTCAGTTAGGTTTCCGGTTTTCCCAGAGTACATGGAGATATTTTATTCACTATGTGAATGATTTACGTCATTTGGTTGTTATTTTTTCAATAGCTGGCTAATCAGATTTTGTACATAAAGCGTTTGATGTCATGGTAAAGGCATTTGGACTGAGCTTTCTCCAACTAGAAGTACAGTATCCTGTAAATTGTGACATTCACTTCTTCAACTCGCCACATGTCAGTGGCTCAGTCAGTGACAACTATTCCAGCTGAGAGAACTGAATTTCAGTGTTTCTCCTGCAACATTTTTTGGTTGTGTTACATTTAGAAAGAATTAACGCAGTTCCAGCGCTTCATTTTGCTGTGGGAAGTTTTTTGTTGTTGTAGACCTCCTTCATATCTGCTCACAACTATAGTAAAAGCAAAAGAGGAAGGGGTTTTACGAGGAGGCGGTGTATGGAGGAAATAAGCTACGGTTAAAATGACCTGTCATTTCCTGGCTTCTCATTTGACGTTTCGAGGACCAGGGAGGAGCGAGTCTGATGCTGTTGCTGGTTTAGGAACAGTGTGCAGCTTCTGAGCTGCTGGCTGGAGACGACACTGAAGGCTCATCTGAGACTGGGTTCACAAGAACCTGGCTCCCTGCTCAGCCACATACAATGAGAGATGGACTGGCTCATAACTCAATGCCAGTTGGTAATGTACATTTGACATTAAAGCAGCATTAGAAACTAGCTCAGGGTCAACTGCATTAGATTCCATTTTCATAGGAACTGTGATTATTAGCTAAACAATAAACATGTTATTAACTGCAGTTACAGTAGCACTATACTGCAGCTGCTTTGAAAGTAAGCTACATCATCTTGCTAATTGTTGACCTATTTGCGTGTTGTATTAGGGGAAGTACCTGATTTATTGTGTTGCTTTTTGCTGTACTGTGTGTTATTTGTGTAGAATGAGTCAGTCAGTCTGGAACAACTCATGTCTTCCCTTATGCTGCTTGCTCTACAAATGCTGCCTCAAATATCAGCAACTGTGGCTTTGTGCATACTCAGCTAATCAAAATGTCCAGGTTGTTCCATCACACGGTAGATCAAAGAACATTTTGAGATGTCTGGGTTTTTGTAATCTGATTATGAAACATCGGGTTCCCATGAGTAGCACCGCTTGTCTTAATCAACAGAACTTTTTAATCTGGCTTTATTTAAAAAGTAAAAAATTAAATAAATCAGTTTAAAGTTGACCCGTGTGACTTTAATGTTACTTGGTCTATGTGACAGTGAGACAGGATATGTTGCACTGCAGAGGCTGATTAAAGCTGTGATAACGACATGTAAACATACTTGCAAGATCTAAACTGTCTTTAATGATACTATAAGGATGCAGGAATGTTAATGACAATGAGATGTGTACATTGAGAAGTTGTTATTGTATGTTGACTGCTGTATACTGAGTTTACGGAATGTTTGGAACTTATGACTGAAATGGACTTAAATGAAATGAACTTTTTGTTTTTTGTAACCTCCTTGTTTTGAAAAAGGAAAGCATTGGCTCATGTGTTCCTCACTGTGAATTGCATCTCTTTGCAACATCCTGTTACAAAAACAGGTCATAAGGTTTTGTCAGTGCCGTGTTTTCAGCCAAAGTGTGTCACAGTTAAACGCTCAACATTTTTCCAGTAGTAGCACAACAACTGAGCACAAGCAAAGAGCATATTCCATTCATATTTATTGTGTAACTGTGTACATGTTTCACATACACTAGCGTTTACTATCACTGCATGATGCGTATGATGTGCCTGGGGGCGTGAAGGCCTCTTTCATCACTCATGTCTTCTCTCCTCCCTCTTACAGAAAGACGTAGGCTATCTGCAGCAGTGGTTGGAGGCATTCGTGGCGTCCTTTGAGAGGCTCATTGATGTGCATTCACTGGAGCCTCGGAGGTGAGTAGAAACAGTTATTTACAAACTACATTGCCAGAAGCTCCTACTGGCTTTTATCCCCCAAAGCAAGATGAACTCTGACCTTTATGTAGAGATACCGATTTGACATGTTTATGTTATTTGTAAACGCAGCCCCTATTACAACACCCTTTGCTTCTTCCCCCGTTCTCCTCTCCCATCTTCCAGGCGGGAGGAGTGCAGCTCTGAGGTGCCCTTGCTCCCCAGGGAGGTCCTGGTGTTCCTCGGCACCCAGCTATGGCAGAGTGCAGAACACCTCTCCGAAGCCGCTGAGCCCAACAGCACCACCCCTCACCCCCTGCTCCTCATCAAGTTCTTCATCATTATCTGCAGGTGAGGGCCCAGCCTGCTGTGTATATGCCTCGTTATATTACTATTTGTAGTAAAACTATATTCAGGCAGTTACTAGAGAATAAAAGGACTACCATTTTCTAAGTAAATAAAAATGTACCTGAGTTGAGGTAATGTACAAAATTTGGTATAATTCTCCTTTATTTAAAATAAAATCTTTACTTATAACAAAAGGGGCAATGGTGGAAAAGGGAATCAGATGAATTACAGTTTGAATTAAATTGATTAAATGCAGGTTGCAAAGCAGGTTGTGCAAAAAGGCTGCAACTCCATCACAGGAAGTTGTCACTTACATGTACATTCTGTGCATCTACTGTATTTGCCTTTTTTGCTTAAAATGGTCATATTGGGTAAGCATAAGGCAGATTTTTCTTAACACTCAATTGCACAAGTTTCTCTCAACTTCTAGGAATATGGAGAACATCGACCCAGAGAAGACCCCTGATTTTGTTTTTGAAACCATCAAGCTTTTGAATTTCTGTTTGGACCAGGTAAGACTTTTATAAACTGTGGCTCAAACAGGACACATATTTCAGTAATTTATATCAGGGCTTGGCTCCACTGCATGCTCAATGTATCAAGCATGCAAAGATTATTTAAGCCAAATTGAAATGTGATACACAGTAGACAGTGAACCTATACAGAATGTCAATTGTTTACCATAACATCCACACACAGAAGTAACATAACTAGTTTACACTGAAAAGAGAAGTGGGTGTGTAGTCGACCTTCTATTCAATGAACTGGAATGTGTTGTATTTGTTGCATGAGGAATGTCAAAGACAGGTGTATCTGTGCTGTTGATGAGTAATGCATAAATGTGTGCTCAAACTTTTTATTTTGGACAGCTTAAGAAGGGACAAGGTGAGCAGTCTTCTCTGCAGATGGTTGTGCAGTATGGACTTGTGCTGTGTGAAGGTCTGTTTGACCCTTATCAGACGTGGAGGAGACGCCTGGCAGGGTGAGTGTGTGCTGCTTCACCCTGAAGATTCACTGTGTGAATGTGTGGGAGGTGGAATTTAGTCACAATACCCTTGGACTATAGTGTGTATTTAACATGTTACCCAACCGTTGTGTGATGTGTTACCACCCTTGCTTGTTGCCTCCAAGCCATGGAGTCAAACCTCATTAGTGCCGACAATATTCGAGGCAGCTCTTGACTGAAAAGGCGTGATGTGAGTCAGTGCGGTGACTTGAGGCTTTGTGTGTTTCAGGGAGGAGGTGAGCTCGCTGGAGAGGAACAAGTATAAGTTCTCCCCGTTGGCCTTGCCAGAGGAGCTGCCTGCTCTCTTCCATGGTGAGACACTCCCTTTCGTCTGCTCTTTCACAGTGATCCCTGTCAGACCTCACACTAGAATCAAACAGTTCCCACCACTGCCTAAACACAGCTGAGTTCTGTCATCTTTGACATGAAATACCGTGACCTTTCATTTTCACCAAATTGCCTATTTAATCATTCTTTGCCATGTTGTTTATAATGAAAAATAACGGGTCCGTCCAGTCTAGTGTTAGGTTTTGGCTAAAAACTAAAATTGTTCAGCATCTAATTATCAGGTTTCAATCACCAGAGGCCCAGCATTTCTAATTATAGAAGCCCATTTGATCAGCGAGCACTAATCTATAAGCCATGTGGGAAATCACAGCCTGGGCAAGTTTCAGTACTTCCACATTTTAGGAGGATTACACTGTAATAGCATTCTTTAATTAGAAATATTAACAGCTAATTGTGTAATACCTAGCCAATTAGCAAGGCTTTGGCTATTCATTTTTCAAGTAACTCTAAATGATAGAGGTGGCATTGCAGGTGAAGCTTTTGCTCAGCCATAATACAATGAACATTTTACATTTATTCTTATTTTTCTTAATTTTACAAACCCAAATTATATTTTTATAGCACTGTGTAACTGTTTTCTGTATGGTGGTTAAGTGAAAGCTGGTTTTGCATGACATTGTTCCTTGGCTTGAATACATGTCTTCAGAGAGTCTCCAGGAAAGCAAAGAGATCCCAGAGCTCCTCACACTCAGATTCGTTCATCTCCAGGGCGCTGTCATCAGTGGAGGAAAGGTCTGCTGTCCTTTTCATCAGTGATTATTGTAAAAAAACACTACACATGCTGATTAGATGTGATTATAGGGGGGTGACTTTGTCCATATTTCTTTCCAGAAAAATGGCCTTCTTTCCATCACCCCTCGCTCCGTTGAAGACCTGTTCTCTATTCTGCGAGCTTGGTGCTACCGGACCTCCCCTGAACCCAAAAGTACAGGGCTCCCACGGCTGACCCTGCAGTGCTTGACCGCCATGATTCACCTCCTGCACTCCAGCAGCCCTGCGGAGCGACAGGTGGAGATCAGGACGATCCTGGAGAGCTACTTCCAGCTGCTCAACTGGAACCGTCCACTAATCAGTGAGCAGCTCGAGAGGCAGAGCTGGGAAGAAAGCCTGATCTCCCTCCAGAGACAAATGCTAAGTAAGGGCATGTCCACTAGGTCTCAAATCTAGCATAGCGTACAGCATTCCTTATTATTTATCTCGCTCAATCAGTATGAAGGCCAAATAATCGATTTTACCGGCATGTCAACATCATCCTTGTGGTCCATTTTAGCTGCTGTTCCTGAGATCCTGTATTGCTCTGACAGGCCAGTCCTGCAGGCCGTGTTCCTCAACAACAACTGCTTTGAACACATACTCAGGCTTGTTCAGAACAGCAAGGTCAGAACCGTCTCATCTAAAGTGTGTCTGTCTTCTCTGTCACCTGTTTTTTTTTATTTATGTCATGTCTATTTCCTCTTTTATTTGCCTGGATGCCACATCTGCTGTTCAATGTTAAATATCATAAAAAATGTATACGCTTCCAGCTTATGTTTCTCCCCACATGTCTTCCACATACGTGTAACGCTGAGGCTATACAGACCAGGATCAAACCTGTCACCTGACAGATTACTTTTTTGTCTAATTGTCTGTCTTTTTGTGTTGTGTGTGTGTGTGTGTGTGTGTGTGTGTGTGTGTGTGTGTGTGTGTGTGTGTGTGTGTGTGTGTGTGTGTGTGTGTGTGTGTGTGTGTGTGTGTGTGTGTGTGTGTGTGTGTGTGTGTGTGTGTGTGTGTGTGTGTGTGTGTGTGTGTGTGTGTGTGTGTGTGTGTGTGTGTGTGTGTGTATATGTGTTACTGCGTGTGTATGTCCTGCAGCTCTTTCAGAGCAACATGCGTAGCCAGGAGCGTGAGGTTGTGTCTGACCTCACGACATGTTTACTCTCGGAGGTCGAAGTGGACCAGGTACTTCCCCACTTGGTGTTGTTATTGGTCTGTCAGCAGGAAACTCAGCCTTCTCTCTACTCGTTAGCTGCTCTGAGCTTTTTAAACAGGATGCTTTGGGCAGGAAGTCTGGCTAACACTCTTTTGTAAATAAAGCAGGTAGTCTGGCTTTATGTGATAGTTGTTTTCTGGAGTTCCCTTTTTAATCTGTCGCATCTCTCCATCTGAAGTATCCACTTACAGCCTGTGTTGTTTGTGATTTACTGTTAGTTTGGGCGACATGAATCAAACTTGAAATAAAAGAAAGGACAAGCTGCTGCTAGTTTTGGGCACTTGGAAAAGTTATCATTTATATTATAAGCAAGAGGATTAGTCTTTGCTTGTGTGAGAGTGTTGATTTCTATCACATTCGTAATTAGAGGCTGAATTCCCTGTTGACAACACGAGGCAAGAAGAGCATGTTGTGTTTTTCATAGTGCATGAAATAGTTGTTTTTGGAGTGCATGTCTTTCCTTCTTTTCCTCATATTTAGCTGCTCTGTAGTGTGACCGGTTGTGCTTGTGTGAAAGACTTGGCTCGTGCCCAGGGGTTTAAATGTTACCTAATTTCCAGCAATAGTTGGGGATTGCCTCTGTCTTTTTTTTTCATGGTGGTTTGCTTTGGCTTTGCATGCTGGGATTTATCAGTAATTAACATAGAGGTGACTGTTTAGTGACTGATCCAGCAGTGCACTTTGACCCAGTGTGCTCCAATAATGCAGTGGTGGAATAATAATTTATTAATTTGGTGAAAGATTTCTTCAGAATTGATTTGTTTTATTATTTGTCATGTGCAGTTTGAATGTTCAACTTTTTGGCGCTTTTGTTGTCAAAATAATTTTAACACAATCATTATTTTGATGTAGGTTTTGGTCAAAGGATCAGACAGTATTACAGTTCATGCCCTAGGAGTCCTCACAGCTTTAATGAGTAACTCGCCCTCTGCTAAGGTAAGACCCTTTGTGATCTTCTATGGTCAAATCATGTATCCTTCATACTTCTGTACATTTATTATAAAGCATATGATACTATGATGCCTATAACACCAGCACATATTGGAGCCTGATGAGGAAAGTCGTTTTCTGTTCATTTAGGAAATTTCATTGTAATACTTTCAATGTATGGAAGTGTGCCAACTAGTTATCCCCTGTGGAGCAGCTCTCTCCAGCCTATTTCTGTCTCTTACCCCCTCAGGAGGTTTTCAAGGAGAGGATTGGCTACTCCCAGCTGTTTGATGTGCTGAAGAGTCAAGGTCAACCCACCAAAAGGCTTCTGCAGGAGCTGATGAACATGGTGAAACACACATGTCCTTGTTATCCCCACTGAGTGCAGAGCCAGTAGAAGTCAATTAGCCCTTATTGATGACCTTATTCCTATTTAAATTGGGGTACAAGTTACTGACCATGTGGCCACGTCTTATCCTTATTTTCTGTTATCTCTGTTTTTATTTCTCTCTGTCTCCAGGCAGTGGAGGGTGAGCATGCCCACGCCCATCACCTTGGCATTAGTAACGAACAGCCTCTGCTGCTGCTCCTGCAGTGGCTGCCTGACCTGTCGGGTCAGAGGGACCTTCAGCTGCTAGTGGCCCAATGGCTGGCTACGGTCTGCGGCGGCTCCTTATCCTGTCGCACCGTGGCTGTGGAGGCAGACATGGTGGGGGCTCTGCTGCAGGTGCTCTCACAGCCCCTGAATCTCCACAGGCAGTGTGCAGACACTCTGCTGGGCCTCATGCAGGATCTGGGCTCCCTGTGTCTGAGACCAGAGGAGCTGAAGAGCCTACTCAGACTGCTCAGGGTGGATCAGGACAATGGGGCAGTGGTGGGGAAGGTGCACCCCTACTGTGCTCGCATCATTCAAGTGCTCTCGGCCATGGCGGCCAGAGAAGGCCAGGACAGTGCCTTGCAGTACTTTGATCTTACGCCCCCCATGGCTGGTATTATGGTGCCCACGGTCCAACGCTGGCCAGGCAGCGGTTTTGCCTTTCACGCCTGGCTCTGCCTCAACATGGAGTTCTCCAACAACCGTAAACCCTCTACCATCTCTAGCACAGCGGCTCAGCATGACATGGGAAAGGGACCACGCAGGAAGCAGCTCTACAGGTACATTTTGTGAGAAGAGGAGTTGCAGGCTTTCATATGTATATGGCTGTGGTGTACACTTCTTTGTAACTGAATCTGTTTTTGTGTGTGTGAAGTTTCTTCACGGCAAGTGGGACTGGGTTGGAGGCCTTCTTCACCATGGAGGGAGTGCTGGTGGTGGCTGTTTGCACAAAGAAAGACTACATGGCAGTCGCACTGCCAGAGCACCCACTAGCTGACTCATGCTGGGTGAGTGTGGACACACATAGTACAGCTAGAAATGTGGCCTTCATTTGCTTATTTAGCAAATAAAAATAGATTAAATCAAGGATAAAATCGCACATCAATTTACTAAAGGGCTGCTGTCTGGGCCTGTAACCATGGGGCATTATTACTGTGAGAAATTGAAGAGTTTACCTCCTGAAGAGATAAGTAGCATGAGGTTTACCAATAAAGGTTAAATTAACGCTGTCAACTGTGGGACTGGGTTACTCTAGTTCCTCAATATAAAGATGTATCTTTGTGAACACCAAACGTCACTGGTAGAAATTTGTGTGCTCTCTCATGTCTTACTCAGCATTCGGTGGCTATAGTCCACATCCCAGGCCGTCGTCCATTTGGTCAGAACCTGGTCACCATCTACATCGATGGAGAGCAGCGTCAAACTGCTCAGCTTCGCTTCCCATCTTTCAGTGAGGTAACTGAACCTAGTATCTAATGTATCATGGCCATGGGCGTATTATTGCTGAGTAGTTCCCTTCTATTAATCTAACTTCCTCTTTCTCTTCCCTCGCCTGAACCTGACACCTGAAGCCTTTTACCTCCTGCTGTATCGGATCTGCAGGCCACCGGACCACTACCACCACCACCTCCCCCAACTTGCCCACATCCTCATCCTCCAACCCATCTCCTGAGTTTGCCTTCCCTTCCTATGGCCCTTCCCTCATGCGTTCCCAGTCCTTTCCAGCCACCTTTGCCGGAGGCCGCTGGGGGGCTTCGGGAGACTCCCGGTGCACACCATCCCAGCAGGACTGCAAGACACAGAGTGGGGAACACCTACGTCTCTGGATGGGCTCCTGGGCACCGCATTCATCTGTCACGAGACTCTGCAGCAGACACAGACAAGAGCTCTGCATGCTGCAGGTAAGTCACACTCTGATACAATGCAAATGTTGTTTGTTGTACACATTAGACATTTCAACTAGAGTTCACCAGGCAATCAACTGTAAAGGAAACCAGTAGTAAATAAAAACACAGAATACTCCCAAGAGTTTTTTGTTTTCATGATTACCAAGTAATGTTTGCAGAATGGCCTACTTTATTTTCTGCTCTCCATCACAGGCCCCAACCACGTGTCCTTATTTAAAGCAGAGGGAGAGTTGTCTGATCTCAACGGCAAGCTTCTGCTCTACTACACTCCACAGGTGACCCTCGGAAACGTGCACATTTTATTACACTGCTTTTATAATGTGAATAACCAACAACATCAGTCAAATATTCTTGTTTACAAGTGTGCATATGTTTTCTACAGGCCTTCAAGGGCCAGATATGTCTGGACCTGTCACCCAATCACCAATATGATGGCAGGCTTACAGGACACAGGGTAGTGAACTGGGACATCAAGGTTAGATATGAGAAGTGTAAAATCAATGAAACATCAGTCATGACGTGTCTCCATGTATGCTGTAAAGCTGCTTCCTTTTTGGGCAGGCGCCCTTTGTTGACTGATTTCTGGTCTATAAAGGACCATCGTGGAAGGTTACAAAAATATTGTGGTTTTTTTCCCCTGCAGGATGTTGTAAACGTGGTGGGAGGTGTAGGGGTTTTGCTGCCCCTGCTTGAGCAGGTATGTGAGGCTGAGCAAGTTTGCAATGGCAGTCAGGAGATCTCTGACCTACTGGGACCAGAGCTCACCTCCTCCAGAGGCCCTGCTGCAATGCTGCTGCCACTGAACAAGTCTGCAGGTCAGGTTTTTTTTTAATTTGGTATATCAAACTTTAAGGATCATAAATACATTATCTCCTACGTTTTGAGGGCTAACTGTGTTGTCTTTCTTGGTATATTATTGCAGTGCTATATGCAAAATATGTTTTTCAGTGCAGTTTAAAGTCAGAAGACGTTTTGAATGGTAGCGAGTCAGAGTTTTCACACAATGCATGATGCAAGAACAAACAGGATGTGCTAGACTAATGTGAACAAAATTAGATAAATGGAACACAGTTTAACAAAAGCGATACACATATGCTCACAATGACTCATCCTAAGATGTGATAATGTCAGTAACATGCTTGGTAATGCATAAACACGTCTGTGGGTTACACAGGAAATCTTAAAAGTTGTTTTGCCCTATTTTTTTTCTCTCAGAGGGAAGACTAGAGAGAAACAGCATCGCTGCCTTCCTGCTCATGTTGAAGAACCTGATTCGTCATCACCCGGTCAATCAGGAGAGCCTGCTGCAATGCCACGGGCCGAGCACAATAGGAGCTATGCTCAGCAAAGTAAGCGCCCTGCACATTTGCTCTAGCAAGTGGGAACTAATTGTGAGAAGAAAGGATTAGCATCTGAAAGCTGAGGTTCTGCTGTGTAATTGCAATGTAATGAATGGGTATGATGTCGTTGAAATAGTAGTGGCTCTTTAAAAATTACAGTATCAAATGCTTGTGTGGGGAAATTATTTGCAGAGTTTGCCAGCTTGGTCTCTCTCACTGAGAACAAAGAATATCAGCTTTAAAATTTATAGGGAGATTAAAACCAATTCGAAACATGGAAGCCACAATGAGTTGTGATACACTGTTGTTACTCCTGTTCTCAGCTCTTGTGGTAATATTTTGCTGATAAATGTCAGTTTCTAAACTGCTTAGTGGGTTTCAGAAGATTACATTGTATCACAGTGTCAATGTGAATCTCTGATGGTAGCTGCCAATCAGGTGTTACTTTGGTGCAGCTCAGACATGCACTAACAGGATATTTTGAAATATATGACGTTAAAGTGCAGCATCCTGTAAGGAAACTATGTCCTAATAGTCACATGAGGTTGCCATGTTTGAGAGCGGCAAAGACAGAAACACACATGGGCATATATTGAACACAAACACTTCAACTGAGTGCAACATGTCAGATAAATCAAAATAAAGGAAAACAAACTTAAACACAATCACTCCTCCTCCGTGCTTCCTCTTCTGCAGGTTCCTGACAGCATGATGGACATGAACGTTTTAATGGCCTGTCAGCTGCTGCTGGAGCAGGTTTTCAACGAGGGCAACAGCCCACTTTTACAGCAACTCTACCATCACCTTCTCTTTGATTTTCGCATCTGGACTAAAAGCCATTTTGCTGTTTGTCTGGGTAAGGCACAAGCAACGCTAGTTGCGGAGTATTGCACCTGTGAATCTGTTCATGTCTGCTGAAGATGTTTATGTCCCTTTTTATATGTATATGAATGACTGAAAGGAGCAAGAGGAGGCTAAAAGCAGAGAGGGCAGAGATATAATACATTAATGTGTCTTGTTCCGGCTGCGGCAAGGATAAAAAGAGGATCTGTGCCTCAAGCTACACTTCAATACCCTGCTTTGTAAATGAATGCGCTCCTTCGGTACAACTTTGCATATTGGTCTGACATTTCTAAATGTCAAACTGAAGAGAGATGACAAAAGTGTTCTTTTTCATCCAAAGCCCACGTGCAGTACCTGGCATCTGTGATAAACAAAGGCAAGCAGCGGATGAAGAGGAAGTACGGGGTCCAGTATGTCCTGGATACCATTCGCACATTCTACAGGTGAACCTTTGACATTCACAATATGGTCGCAAAATTAGACAGAGATAAATATATTAAGAGTTGAATAGTTTAAAAGCTAGTCCAAGAATACTTATTGCTATCTATATTAAACCATGATTTCCACTGTTGACAAAAAGATTATTTATTTCTTTCTTTACTAATATAGTGTGGAGAAAGATGGCAGCAGTCTGTCTGAAGAGAAGCAGATGATTCAAAACGCTCTGTTTGCCTTGCTGAAAGACTTTCTCAAGTCTCCTACACTGGAGGACCTTCACAGCGTCCTCGCCTACATTCTGACTGTGGGAGAGGAGAAGCAGGTAGGGCTCATATGTTTCATCTGTGTTTCTTTAGAGAGTTTACTTTTGATATCATTTTGACCTTTTAAGCATGATATTTTACTTCCAATCCCCAAATGAACCCTGATCATCCTCCTTCTTTAATATAATGTTTTGGCATCTCCGTACTTTCGAACTCCTCTTGTGACCACTTAAAACTTTCCCTAAATCCATATTTCTTGGTATCTTATAGTCCTCCTTCACCTTGTTCCTCTGTCCTCATGACTTCTCCTCTCTTTATCACTTAATCTCTCAGGCTGTGAGGGCCTTGGATGTTCTCTATGAACTCTTGAGGAGCAGCCCTCCTCGTGAGCAGGTGCAGGCCGTGCTGCTGGACTGGGGCGTGGAGCAGCTGTACTGCTTGCTGCTCACTCCAAGCTTTGGAGACGAGGCCAGAGAGAGAGTCTTCAGGGTGAGAGATAAAGACTCGACCTCTTCTTAAAATACTTCAGCTTATCACTTGACAGATTTTTGCCTTTCACTGCAAACTCCCATGTGATGTATTGTCAAAACAGAAAAAGAAAATTTTACGTAATTTCCCTTCGTTGTTGCAGGTTTTATACAAAATACTCAAAAGCGAGCGTGTTTCTGAGCGCAACAAGCAACGCATCAAATTGAAGGATTTCGGATATCTCGGCCTGGTTTGTCTCATTGATGAAATTCCAGTAACCATGACCACCGTGCGATGTCTGTACGAGCAGGTCCTTGCTACAGGTAATGCTGAAACAGCTCTGTCTTTTGGGTCAAGAGAGCTTGAAATGTATGACAAAAGAGATTTCTATAAATGTTTAAGCATCTGGAAAGTTGCTTTCGAATCCTAAGTGTTTCTCAATAACATTTAAAAAGCAAAAGTCAGAAGTCAAGCTAGAAGTTTTAACATTCAAAAACTCATCTGCTTCATCAGGACATCAGAACAAATTCTCCAGAGAATCAACATTAAACACAAAACAAACATTTAACTGAGAGACCAATTCATTTGTCTTGAGTTTACCGTTATTTAAAAAATACATGTTAGATAGTTCTTGAGTTTATGAAGGACTCATAATCTAAAAATGTGCTCCTTCCCCACAGATGCGACCCCTAACTTCAGAGACCTTCTGGCTGTGGTCTGTCTATCCCATCGAGCAGAGCTCAGTGTCCGCTTGGACGTCTGCCGGAAGGTCAGTCTGCCCACATTATTTACATTTCTGCTAAAACAACCATAGTCATAGTATGAAGTTACATTCTAAGCATATTTATCATCTCTGTAATGAAAACAAACTCTTCCTCTGTTCCTCTCTGATATTTCCCCAGTTCTTTCATTTGATCCACTCCAACGAAGATTATTCGAAGCAGCTTGCCAGGCAGCCCGGCTGGCAGGATGTTTTGACCAGGCTCTATGTGAAGGAGTTCTACGAGTCCCACGCTGCCAGCATCGCGGGCTCCAGCACCAACAGCTCCTTCGAGCCGAACTACCGGCCACCTCTGCGCAGGGATCAGTCACTGGTAATAGAGGACGCAAACCCCAACATCTTCCTGAGCTACCGCACCTTGCAGGACATTGAAGATGAGGAAGAGGAGGATGAAGGTGGCCGGCGGGACATCTCTGAGGGATTCTCTGATTTATCCCAGTCGCCGCCAAGTGGAGGCGGAGGTCCGCTTAAAACCTTCACGGGCTCCCTCCATTTTAAGTCGTTTGATTCAGTGGACCAAGGGAGTCACTCGTCCTCCACCTCCAACGCTGTTGATATTCCCACATCTAGCCAAGAGGAGGAGGGGAGGGACTACCAGCCCCAATCCCCATTTAGTAACCCCTATGAATTGGAGCTGGTGGGCATGGGAGAGACTGGCGCACACACTCCTGCAGGTAGTCAGACCAACACACCATCTCCTCTTGAGCACTGCAAACCCTTTCCACCTGCCAGACCCAGGAAGAGCTCCAGTCTGTCCAATGTGCTGGATGATACCAGCTATGGGACGGACCCTCCAACTGGAGACACAATCTCCAATACGTCCAACCCACAGGTATGGCTGCTTCCTCAGCTAAGATACTACTGTTAATCAGGCCTATCATTTCATGTCTTTTTTCTGGGATGTGGGACTGAGTCATGTTTGCTTTACAGCAGACCCCTGAGGAGGAGCTGTGCAACCTGCTAACCAACATTGTCTTCTCCGTGCTGTGGAGCCGCAACGGGGGGGAGGCAACGGAGGACGTGGTGTGGAGGGAGAGAGGACAGGTCTTTTCTGTTCTCACCAAACTGGGCTCCTCTTGCCAACTGGTCCACCCTCCCGATGACATCAAACGCAGGTCAGTGACGGTGATTTCAAATGTACTCGCCCTCAGCTAACAAACACATTGAATTGACATTGAGGCTTTCTCGTAATGGAAAAACAAATTGAGCCACACCTACAGCTGTTTCACATTTGTGTTTGAAAATCCATATATGTTATTGTGTCACACTGGGGCAATGTATTCATAGTCTGTTTACCACTCTGTGTGCCAGTCTGTTGGAGATGATGCTGGAGTCGTCTCTATCAGACCTGAGGGAAGCCCAGGGAGTGTCTCTGCCTTTCTGTCCCAGTTTGGTTCGGCTCCTCAGGCTGCTGCAGGACTTCCTGTTTTCTGAGGGTACAGACAACCACACGCTGTGGAGTGAAAAGGTATATCACATATTATCCCATTTAAAACATATGGACCACTGACATATTCTGTTTAGGTAATTTCAAGATTATAGGACGGCTCTTACTGCTTGATAAAGTTTGGTCAACTTTGAATACACAAGGGACAGTAAGTAAACAAGCCCTTTATCCCCGACAAAGCCTCATGTTATATCTTACAACTATTTAAGAATATTGTTAACAAACCCCAACAGAACCGAAACCATTTGATGATATTCCAGCAGCTTGGATTTAAAACCTACCGAGTTGTAGCTCAAATAATCCTAAAAAAAATCACATTTTCCTTTAATTTACTTCCTCATTCATACTTCCAGCTTTTAACCTTATGTTGTCACATACAGTGCAGCAAGTGATCACAAACCTCCACAACGCTACGCATCTTTTTGTAAACGCTAGGCTTTGAAAATTGCTCACAGTAGTGAGACAGAGGCAGTCGTGTGACTACTCTCTCTGTGCAGTGCTGGCAGTAGGAGCTTACTATGTTCCAGAGCAAGGCAGGCCACTTGTTTGCTTTCTATAAATAGACCTATTCAACACCTGTGGAATTTGGATTACTGGTGAATTACAAATGAATTACAAATGTTCAGTCAGAGCAACAGTTGGTGCAGACAATCAAGGGTGTTGTCTTTAAAGTAATGGTGTTATTTGACTTAAGTATTTAAAGAAGCTTTACTTGTGTTTGGGCTATGAAATAAAACTATTAAGATACAAAATAAATCTTTAAATGTCGGACTACATCGTAAGAATGTGATGCTATAACTTTGTTTGTTACATTGGATAAGTAAATTGAATATTGATAGTTAGTCAGTTACTATGTTTAACTTCAGGGATAATGTTTCCGTCATGTCTTACTTATTGCTTGTATTTGATGTCCTGAATGGGTTTATGTTGTCTTAGATGCTGCAAGGTGTGGAAACAGGTCTAGCCTTCTTGTTGAGTCCTTTGTTGACGCTTGTTGTTGTATTGCAGATCTTCGAGGGGGTGGTGAACCTGCTGGACAAGTTGAAGGCCTGGCATAGCACCCCGGGCAGCCCTGGGAACACCGAACTGAAGGAAATGGCCCAGATTGGCCTGCGTATCATCACTGGATATATCAAACAGCAGCACTCACAGGTCAGCTGCAACCTCAACTTGTCCATCACCGAGCCAGAACACCAACCATAAATGTTCCTCACTGTACAACATCTTTCACAACCCAAACGACAACCTGTGCCATTGAACTTTGCAGGAAATAATTCCAAAAGGGGTGTACAGTATTTATTTAACTTGATAAGAGAACTCAGATTAAGCCAGTTTAGAAATACCATGCCTTCTATGGATTTCTTTTCAAAGACATTGCAGTCATTCATCTTAGGGAGTGTTCTGTACGAAAGGGCAGCTCCTCTCAGAGTTATGACTGCTGCTGCGCTCGCTGTAGGATTGTGAGATAGAGACAGTGGCCATAAATAAACTGACCATAAGGCATTCCATTACATTCTGCTGGTTGTGTTCATCTGCAAAGTTGTACAGCTCCCCCTTAAGCCATTTTGTTTTTCACAGTACCAGGTTTGAAATAAATTAACTTAATTGCACCCTGTAACCACAGCTGCAGATCTCTTGGGAATTATGCAAGCCTGGAGCTACTAAGTTTAGTGAATACACAAATTAAAATTAAAAAAACCCACTAACATAGCTTTATTAATTCCAGTGGTGGAGTGTAATTAGGTACATTTGCTTAGTGCTGTAATAAAGCAGAATTATGAAGTACTTGCATTTCAGATATATGATAATTTATACTTCTTCTCAACTTTAGATTTTTCATACAAAGTAATTGCATCTTATGTTGTATGAAAATATGATAGTTATAGATTAAACCACCAAACGTTTAAGAAAATAGCTCTACCTCGACAAAATACTGCTTGTTGAATAAGGCTACAGTATTTAAAATTCAATAAAATAATGTAAGATAACAGTCACAGGGGCCATTCTCCTGCATGAGTGTTTATGCTTCTGATCTATGATTTATTTATTTTAGTACATGATAAAGACGTCCTCTCATGAATGGTATAGATCAGGAAAACTAAGTTAAACACATTTACATATAAATATCTATTTATCATATTTCTTTATAATCTGTATGGGACAGGCTCTGAGTTACAGGCACAGCAGGTGATTTGCCTCTTTCCCCTCCTCAGGTGTGTGTGATGGCCTACGTGAAGCTGCACAGCCTCCTCCAGACGGTGCTGTGTCTGAGCTGGGAGGAGGTGTGCTTCCTGCTCGGCCAGCTGGGCGCCCCCCTGTGGCCAGGTGGTGTAATTGACAGTACTGGCAGTGGACACGCAGAGACTTTCTCCCAGCTTGTGCCCGTCGTGCGAACACTGCTGGACCAGCATGCCGACCCCGTCACCCTCCAAAAGCTGCTCCCCAACCTGCCCATCACTAACGGCAGCACCACCTTCGCCCAGGACCTGAAGGCTTACTGCCACACAGTGGAGTGGCAGGGCTTTTACCAGCAGCAGGTCAGTGCTTTGGCTGTGAATTTAAAAATAGATGTAATTCATTTTTTGTTAAGAGAATCTGTAGAGCCTCCTCCACAGTGTCTCCCAGAATAGGCAGGTATAATAAACAGTGTTCTCTGAGATACTGCTGGCTCTGTTCCTTGTCACATTAGTGTACATTCAGGATTTCATGCAATCTTGCCACCTGGTGTGACTGTTAACCTCCTGGTGGGTGGCTGAGAAATATAATCCAATTTTTTCAAACTGCTATCACAACTTTTGAAAGTAGATAAAAAAAACAACCCTAAATTCCCTAAAGTGCTTGCTAGTTAACCCTCAATGTATTTTAAGCAGAGACTAGTTTATGCTCAGATTAAACTGATGCCAGACACTGGCCTCCAGCTGAGAGGTGGATCCATCATCGCTCTGTGTGACAGTGCACCTTCATAAATCTGTTCTGTTTAGATTACTCTTGTATACAGATCCTGGATACATTAGTCAGTGTGGCATAACTTTGGCTGCCAGGACAGTTTTGAAACTTGGCCCAGGCTGATTTCTCAAGCGTGCATGTCTAAGTGTGTATGTGTTTCTAGTTTATGCTATTTGTTTTAATGTATAGGGAAGTACTATAGGTTTTCGTATGTTTAAACAACTTCATGTTTTTAGCATGAAGTGATACAGCAGTAGGAGGAATGAAAAAACACGTGACTTTAAACAGTGCGGTAGTTGTAAGAAATATCTCCTCTGATAGAATATATAGATAAGGGGAAGCTGTTAAAGGAATGGGGAAGTGTATTTCCAGTCCTGTTTCTCATTTGTTTGGGAGAATCATCCCGTTTCATGAATCTATCATGCAGTATTCTTCCTTTAGGAATTGTATTAGTTATAATATATAAATATAATATATTTATATTTATTAGTTATATTTAGGATCTTTTTGTTTTATAACTTTTACTTGGTGCATACTATTTTCTTTAACATTAAATGTGTGTTGTTGTTGGTGATTTGGCTGATTCTTGCATGAAGGTTTTTGACTTTGTTGAGTTATTCTTGACATTTATGTAGCTGTTTCTGTGCGTGTTTGTGTTTATTTATGTCCTCCTTCGGTAAACCCACCTCAAGGTTCAGCCCACCATGGAGCAGTATGAGCTGGACACGTTTGGGAGGAGCCATGACATCATGTCCAATTTCTGGAATTCGTGCTTCGATGACCTGATGAGTACAGCCTATAGACGGGACAAAGAAAGATCAGACAGCAAGTCCAAGTTTCAGGTTATAAAACTTTTACGCTTCATGAAACAGCCATCATGTCACAGCTTGCTAAGAATACAGAGTTAAACCTTTCGCTTTACTGATCCCACATTTGTGTGTGTTTGTTTGAAAGCAGGAAGTGATCGTGGACCCTTACCTGAAGCGAGTCAGAAGTGAGAACAACAGGTACTTCAGTTGTCAGAAGCAGAGCTCCAGCCAGCAGGGGGTGGTGTGGCAGCACTGGAGAGCTCTCCGCAGGCTTTTGACTAGTGAGAGAGGAGCATGGGCCAACAAGTACGACAACCTCTGACCTTTTTTACAAAATCTCTTTGATCAAGATTTACATGTAATTAATGATGAGAGATCTGAAAATATAATGTCCTTTTGCATTTCTTAGCTGTTCAGAATGTGCTAAATTCTAGTTTTTCTTTTGCCTTTTTATGCCAGAGTTCAACCAGAAGTGAAATTAAAATTGTCCAATGCAGAGACTTATTCAAAGATGCGTCTCAAACTTGTGCCAAACTACAACTACGATCCTCACACTGAGGCCAGTGCCCTGAGGGACAACATGGGTATGTCACCGGTTAGAAACAAATTGTCTCTGCTCTTTTTTAATCCAAGCAAAATGCACTTATGATGTTTTTTATGATCTTCAGGAGCTGACAGCCCTCGTAGCTCTGAACCCCTCCCATTGGCTGTTGCAAAGGAAGCAAAAGTAAGCTACATGGAGGATGATCAGTTAGGAGATGAAGACCTCGTCTTTTTGGATAACAAGTGAGACTCTAATTCGCATAACTTTTGTGTGGTGTCAACAGTTTACAGCATGTCTGTGGGCCATAAACCCAAAGGAAAAAAATCAATTCATCAAGCAGGACTTGAATATGTAATGGTTTAACAATTTTCCCATGCTGTCAGGGTGGAGGGAGAAGACGAGAGCCAGAAAGAAAAACTGGTTCTGTCCGAAGACTGTGAGCTTATTACTATCGTGGCGGTGGTTCCGGGTCGTCTGGAGGTCACCACCCACCATCTGTACTTCTATGATGGCAGCAGTGAGAAAGAAGAGACAGAAGAAGGTACGAAAATATGCGCTCGTGAACATCACACCTAGCTTTTTTCCTGTTCTTCAAAAGGTTCTTATGGAAGTGAATATTATCTGTGTCATTAGGAATCGGGTTTGATTTCAAGAGGCCTCTGTCTCAGCTCAGAGAAGTGCATTTGCGGCGCTATAACCTGCGTCGATCCGCCCTGGAGCTGTTCTTCATAGACCAGGCTCATTACTTCATTAACTTCAGGAAGAAGGTGATGCTCAGATCAAATTTAACTCCTTCAGCTCTATAATTAGAATAAAAAATATGTTTTTAAAGTATTTATGTTTGCCCTCACAGGTACGAAACAAAGTGTACTCTAGGATCCTGGGACTGCGGCCCCCAAACCTGTTTTACTTCGGCTCTCGCTCCCCTCAAGAGCTCCTGAAGGCATCTGGACTTACACAGGTAGTTATTTAATTCAACTCCTCTATGAAGTGTTATGATCTGAATGTTGCTTATTGTGTTGGACCAATCTGATGTTGATGTGTTAAACAGAAATGGGTATACAGAGAAATCTCAAATTTTGAGTATTTGATGCAACTGAACACAATTTCTGGACGCACTTACAACGACCTGTCGCAGTATCCTGTGGTGAGTACAATCACAGTGTGCACAACTTATACTTATTTATGTATATATATATATATATATATATATATATATATATATATATATATATACATTTTTTTATCCTTTTATTATAAAATGATTAAAAATTAAAGCGGCATCATGTTTCAGTTGTGTCTTTTGTTCCTCCTAAGTTCCCCTGGATCTTGTGTGACTATACCTCTCCCATTCTGGATCTGGAGGATTCGTCAGTTTTCAGAGACTTGTCCAAACCAATAGGTGTGGTCAACTCCCGCCATGCTCAGAATGTCAGAGAAAAGTAAGCAGTTATATAACAATGTGAATTTGGTTGTACTAAAACGGTTGCAGAAATGTATCCAGCTGAGGTTGCATCATTTTTATAGATAAGGAGGTAAAAAATGCAAAATTATCCGTCTTCTACTTAAATCAATTATTTCTGTTTGTCACTAGATATGAGAGCTTTGAGGACTCAACAGGCACCATTGACAAATTCCACTATGGCACACACTACTCTAATGCAGCAGGAGTCATGCACTACATGATCCGCATGGAGCCGTTCACAACTCTGCATATCCAGCTGCAGAGCGGCAGGTGGGGACGCTGACTGGTGCATTATATTACATCACATTTAAACTGAGATCTCATGTTGGTATGTTTTGTTTTGTTGTTGTTAAGGTTTGACTGCGCAGACAGACAGTTCCACTCGGTGGCAGCAGCGTGGCAGGCTCGCATGGAGAGTCCAGCTGATGTCAAAGAGCTCATCCCAGAGTTCTTCTACAACCCAGAATTCCTGCAGAACATGAACGGTGCGAAAGAGTGAATCTTTGACAGCTTGAAAGCAAATGAATCCCCTTTGATTTGTTGTGGGATGTTGATATTCAAATATTTTTTCAATGAAAGAACCTAATACAGTATTTTTGTTTAGTCTTCGACCTGGGACGTTTGCAGATATCTCAGGAGCCAGTGACAGATGTTCTGCTGCCTCGATGGGCGTCATCAAGAGAAGACTTCATCAAGCAACACAGGAAGGCCCTGGTGAGTCTTCAAACTTCGCTTGTCAATCATGCACTTGTTTTCTAACACACTGTATTAAGACAACTATTCAACAACTTGTATCTTAAACTCTAGGAGTGTGAGCATGTTTCCAGTCACCTCCATGAGTGGATTGACCTGATCTTTGGTTACAAGCAGAGAGGCGAAGAGGCAGTTAATGCCCTCAATGTCTTCTACTACTGCACTTATGAGGGTAAGGCAGAAGTGAATACTCTTTTTAACTAGTGATGGATGGAACCTGCTAATCTTGTGAAGATTTATTTCAATAATATTGTCTTCAGCTCCTGATGTCCCATATTTCACTGCAGTCTTCACACATGAACAATGTTTTTTTGTGTTCTTATTTGAGACTCACTCTTGCATCTTGTTTGGCGCTCCTGCAGGTGCAGTAGATCTGGACGCCATTGCCAATGAGACCGAGCGCAAGGCCCTGGAAGGCATCATCAGCAACTTTGGACAGACTCCCTGTCAGCTCCTTAAGGTACAACTCCCAGACTTATTTTTGATTATCAGCAAAATGCTGTTAAGTTCTGTTTAAAAAGTAGTAGTTTCATACCACGTTCCTATCCCCAACCAGGAGCCTCATCCTCCTCGTATGTCAGCTCAGAACGCATCCAGGCGGCTGTCCCGGCTGGACACTATGCCTCCAAATATCTTTGAGCAGCTCGACAAACTCCGGCCATTTATGGAGGTGGGTTCTGTCATGATCTCATTATTGCTCTAAATAAATACCTCACAATGTGTTGGTTTGTATGTATGTGTTAACTTGTGCGTTTGTCTCAGGTGGTAAGCGATGGCCTTCCTCTGGTCCAGGCAGTGGTACCAAAGAGCCAGAATCGCTCCTTCATCATCCAGGGCTCAGATATGCTGGTAGGGTTCAGTTAAACACTTTCACAAGGGCCACATGTAAAACTTAACACAATCATTACAACAATAACACATTGGTTTTAGTGATTTAGGTTTTGTTTCATGGCACTTTTTCTATCCAGGTGACTGTGAATTCAAACGGGTTGATAGGGACACACAGCTGGCTGCCATACGACAAAAACATCGCCAACTACTTCACCTTCACTAAGGACCCAACCATGACTAATCCCAAGTGAGCGTCCTCAGAAAACAAACGCCGATGTGGAGCCCATATTTAAGTTTTTGTGGTTTGCAAAGTCATCCAATATCTAAAATGACCTAAAATGACCCAAAATATCCTAGGAATGTCATAAGCCGACTCTAAAACAAAAACAGTAACAACTTTCTTAGTACTTTACTCAGAAATCCTCAACTGAGTCAGGGATATATTGCTTGCCTCACATCATATCAAAAGATCCATAAAACTCTCCTGACAGCAGATGGAAGCACAATCCCTCTTTGTCTGTGAAGCATTAAAGCCTGTTTTAATTAATTGAAATCTGGTTCCAAGTCTAAACCTTGAACGTGGATCACATAAACGCATCATAAATCAGCATAAGACCCATTTGAACACTGGATTTCACGCAGGTTGTAATTTGCAGATGTCATGACAGTTTAATGTGCTGATTATAAATCTCCTCCACATTTAGGCCACAGCTCACTCTCGTTTCTGGTTTCTAACTTTGATCTTTCCACGCTTTGTGGTGCAGAACGCAGCGATTCTTGAGCGGCCCTTTCTCTCCCGGGGTTGAGATCGGCGCTCAGGTGCTAGTGGTTTCCAACGACGGCCGTCTGCTGTTCAGCGGAGGACACTGGGACTGCAGTCTCCGTGTCACCCAGCTGGGGAAGGGCAAGCTGGTGGGCAGGATCTGCCGGCACATTGGTGGGTTCTCAATTTTATATGATTGACTTATGTATACGGTATATTCTTTGTTTCCATGTTACATACTTGTTTTAATTTGTATGTTCCAGACGTGGTTACTTGCTTGGCTCTGGATCTCTGTGGCATCTACCTCATCTCTGGTTCAAGGGACACATCCTGTATAGTGTGGCAGGTTCTACAGGAGGTACACATCTTCAAATCCCTTGTACACATGTGTGTGATTAGACGCTGAGCTCAAAGTTGTGGCTTCACATATGGATTCTGCTTTTTTCTCTCTCAGGGTGGCTTCTCCAGCGGTCTGTCTCCTCGGCCAGTGCAGATCCTCTGTGGACATGACCAGGAGGTCACCTGTGTGGCCATCAGCACTGAACTGGACATGGCTGTCTCAGGGTCGAAGGTCAGCAATATCGCATGCTATTAGCAGTTATAAGATTTATACAAAACACAGAATATGCACAATAAGTAATAATGTCAACTGATGATTAATTTCATTATTCATCAATCAGACGTTTATGTTAGAAATACAATAATAAAAGGCAAATCAAACTCCACAAAAAACACTTTTTATTAAGTATTAATCTATTATTCTATAACTGTATAACTCTATAATTAAAATACATTTCTCTGCTCCGTAGTAAACCATTATAAAGGAAGTGTTTTTTTATTTTCTCTTTTATATTGCTTGATGTCTGTAGGGTTGTGAAGGTGTGAAAAAACGCAAATAACGATGTTGCTCATTAGAAGTGAGAATGTAATCTCTACCAGCTACAACCCCAAAACACACACTTTATAGATAGAGACGGATGTTGCCATCCTATAGCCAGCGGTTGTTCAAACCTGGAAAGCGTTGCGTAACCAAATTAAGAAAGGGCAAACTCTCAGCTGACTCTCATTTTGACCTTTTTTCTCATGTGTTGCTAACTGGTTTAACCAGTTAAATTAGAGAAGAGACATGGAACATACAAGTCCATTATGCCTAGCTGTAATTTTAAGGGCTTTACATCGATCTATTAAAGACTCTAACGCCAAAGGTAACTGGCTGCCGAGACTCCAATAAACTAAGTACTTTTGCTCCCTGTGGCTTTGGTTTGATTTGGGAAACAACGAGCGGTTTACATGGCACCTTCACTGACTGTCCCTTGCTGTTCACTGTGTGTCAGGATGGGACGGTAATAGTGCACACTGTTAGACGAGGCCAGTTCCTGCGAACGCTGCGGCCTCCTGGGAATAGCTGTGTACCTGCCATCATCTCTGAGCTCCAGGTGGGCATGGAGGGCCACATCGTGGTACAGACATCGCTGGAGGAACGCTCTCATAGAAAGGTACTTTAATACAAACGATATAGTGTATAGACAAAAACACTTAAACAAGTTTCTCAACCTGCTTACGCCATTACTAATATTCTGCTTATTCCTACAGGGCAAGTACTCCATTCATGTTTACTCTGTAAACTGCTGTCTGCTGTCCTCCTTCACCATGGAGGAGCAGGTCACCGCTCTCCACCTAGTGTCTGAACACATCATCCTGGGGACCGCGGAGGGCAGCCTCCACATACGAGAGTTATGCAGGTAAAAACATTGAGAACATAGCTTTGAGTTCTTTATAGTGCAGCATGTAAAGCAACTTTAAGTCTAAAGTTTAATTCCTCATTCTAACTCTTCTCTGATTGACAGCCTGGATGCTCCAGTAGCGCCCCTGGCCTTGAAAGTTCCTGTGAGGAGTGTGTCTGTCACCAAAGAGTGCAGCCACATCCTAGTGGGACTAGAGGACGGGAAGTTAATTGTGGTGGGGGCAGGGAAGCCAGAGGAGGTGAGAAGCGAGACTTCAAGTGATTGTGATATTCAGGCATTGGGTGGCAGTGTTTGTTTGTATGTGTGAGTGTGTGAGGACAAGGGGGGCTAATCATATGCTAAGTGCTTGTTGAAAACCAGGTTTTTCAAATGATAATGAAGCGTCTTTAGTCTAACATCTCTGTTTTAGCCCTCTAGTGAAGATTAACATGCTTCCGCTCCTGTTCTCAGGTTCGCTCAGGACAATTCTCCCGTCGCATTTGGGGCTCAACACGCCGGATCTCTCAAGTGTCGTCAGGTGAAACAGAGTATAATCCCACTGGGAATGCTGGTAAATGAGAGGAGCAATGGTGGAGGACTCTGTAGGCTGCAGATACCTGCACCACCAAGATGCTCACCAGACTCCAACAAGGCATTCGTTCCCTTAACCAAGCTGGGAGACTATCCTCCTCAGCCACTGATTTCTCTGAGAGAACAACTATACACTGTGCACTTTTTTATTCTTAAAGGATTTGATATTTTATTGTGTATTTACTGTTGTGTACTGTATTTTTAATCAGCATCATTCCAAAGAGTGGCCTTGTTTTTGTGGAGGGAGGAGAGCTCAGTGTTTGAGGTTTGTGAACCGCTGTTGAACAGTGAGTCACAGTTCAGGGATGTGACTCATGCTGATGCACATGCAGCATCAGACACAAAGAGAAGCAACGCCGTGAACTCTCCAGGCTCCATGTTCTTGGCTTCTTTTTCGTGGCAGAAGAACAGCTGTGATCCTTGTGCTGTTGAATGTCTCAAAGCCATTGTTTTTGGCAATGGCACCTTTTTAAAAAAACTCCTGGAAACTTGAAACTGCTGTAGATGTTGCTTGAGATTTCCATATTGCAATACTGGTAAATACCACACGGGGGTTGACTTTGTAAAATAAATATACAAGAGGGTAACTGGTCACTAAAGTGAACCAATGCTGGGTTGTGATCTTAGGTGGTCGTGGTCAGGACTTGTTGATCCTTGCAGCAGAATTGCACCGCAATACCACAGTGTGTAATCCTGCATTCCTTAAGTTTCTACACAATGTAAAACTGTTACAATTAAAGCAATAACGGCTTTAATGGTCAAGTATGTGATACATATTCACTTTTTTATTAAGTGTGGAGCTTGGATGCAATGAGGAGTGCCTTCTGTTTTCTTAAACACAATGGAGAGGAGTCCTTTACGAATGCGTTTGTATGTGTTTTGTTATAATGCTATTCATCACACGACTATATCCCTGTTTAATTCATCTGAAAGTGCCTTTTTTTAGCTTGTATGTATAAACACTGAATTCCAATCATCTATTTCTACTTGATATCTCTATGCCACTATGTCAGACTGTACCCCTGCTGATTTGATTTAAACACCGTACTACTCTATATGACTCAGATGTGGATGAGATGTTATTGTTGATGAACTCATAAACTGTTGGCTGGAAGCACATACTTGCCTGTACTGGTATTCTACTGTTTTATGAAGCGCTGAAAACATCTGAAGCCAATGATGACTCTGAACCATGTGAGTGTAAGTCTGTGAGTGAGCTTCAGAGGAATTCACTTCCTGTCAGCTTCTTTTACTGTGGTTGGAACAAAGTAGTTGTTATGCAGTGTCATGACAGGACAGAGACAAAGGGAACTATTTGGGAGAATGCAATACCCCTAACATGGCGCACACATACAAATTACCTAGTCTTTGTAAGCGATGCTCAAAGTAATCTTGAGTGTAAGCAAGAGGAGACTATATTTGAAATGTTGTTTACTTACCAATTCATCTGCTTTCCACTCTGGAAATACACAAATCCATTACATTCAGACTGTCTAAAATAAAAAAAATTCCAATCATACAACTGTAAGAGAAGATACTATCTGTGAATAAAAAGGATCGTTTGCATTAACAGCTGTTCAAGCACACATTTGATAGTTTGCTATTGTGCAAAATGATAATGATTCTTTCTGTGTTTACTGTAGTTGTTATACATGTAATATTTCACTTCATTATCCAGTAAAACTCTGAATCTTTAGCTTTATAAATGAAGCATTGGGTCTTAAATACAAACACAGTCCTCTATCTAAACAATTGGTTAAAGTTGTGATGTTTTTGGTAATATTTGTTGTTAAAATGTCCTGATTTAGATTAGGTAAGCACTGCCTTGAATTTAAATGATGATTTAGCTTTTGTGTTGTTCTTGAACGAGGTTGGAAATACACTTTTCTTTTTAAAAATCAAGAAGCCTGTACCTTAAACATGACAGTGTGAATCATGATTGTCTGTGCGTCTGTCTGTCTGAGCCTTAATGCTCGTTCTTGAAATTGTCTTAATATGGCCAATAATAGTGACTGCACACTTAAATTCAGGAATCCTCTTTTCTGTGAACCGCTGCCCATGTCCCGAGGACGATTGCCCATTACTGGAAAATAAGCTCAGGTTCTTGTTTGTGAACCACAGCAGGAAGGAAAGTGATCTGCTGCCACAGCGAAGATCATCCAGCTCCTCTACTGTAATCCAGTCTCACATGTGTCTGTGATGTTAACTCTATTAGAGTTGAAAAGGTCACGGTGAGAAACAGCACATTTACTTGAAGAAGAGACTTTGATCTCCTGGTGGGCCGAACATCCTGTCGGCCTCCCCATAAACACCTCCGGGGCTACAATTCAGAGGGACGGGGAGGGGTGAAGTGGGTGATAAAACCAACCTGAAGACCCCCAGTCAAATACAAACCACAGAACAGTGAATAAGGGAAGTGGAGTGGGAGGGTGAAGAGGAATGCAGTCACTCTGATGTGGCTCCATTGACAATGGTGGGAGGGGTTAACACCTACTTCTCGTTTATTGGCAGTATCTCCTTCTGACCTCTGCAGACCAGAGATCAGACTGAGGGGATAGATGTCGTGAAATGCGACAATTTTGGTGTTGTTCAAGTTGTTCCTGCCAAGAACCGCATCACCCTCAAACAGGCCTCCCCCTCTCATCAACTCCCCCCTCTGGTTGATTTCTCCTCTGCCTGTGGACAGCAAAATCTTGTTTTTTTTTGTAGCTGCGTTATCGTTCCCACCCATGTATGACCACAAAGGAACTCGCCCCTCAGATAAAGAGTCTGCAGCTCCACAGCAAGATGATGTAGACAAGTAAAGAATAAAGAAGTGAGGGCAACTGTTTTTTTTCTGATTGCTGATAAACTTGTTTATTTTAGTTCTTATTTGATATTTTCTCTAATGTACTGCAAAAAACCCCTCTTTCTTACCAAGTTGTAAATGTCTTAAAAGCTTTTTTTCTTCTTAAAATAAGTGAAGAAAAATGAACCAGTGTGATAAGATTAATACAATAACATTGTTACCAATAAAACAAATCTACCAATATTTCAAAGCAAGACAGATTAAGGCAGGTTGCTGCACTATAATTAAAAAAAGATATACTTGATTTAAAGAAAATGTAAAAAATAAATAAATAAAACATTTCAAAACCCAATAGTAGACAAAGACTACTTGGCAAGATGGACATTTTAACATTTCATTGGGAAAACATCTAATAAATGATCAAATTAAAACAGAAACAATTTTTATCTCACTTGTTTTAAGGAAATAAGACTTTTACAACACTTGGTAAGTGTGGGTTTAGATTGGCATTTAAGCTGTGCATACTTACTATTTAGGGAGCATAAACTGACAATATTATGTTCGTAAGAGTGTTTTGTCTGTCTGTGTGTATGAACGAGAGAAAAGAGAATTCCATGTGCCTAAAATAAGGCTCGGCATTTAATCAGAACGGGAACATCCTGTCTGTCTCCTCTCATCCCTCAGCAGGCTTTGAAGTGCAAGTAGTATTGTGTCTGAGAGATCTCTCCATTTGTTTTCCTCTGAAGTCTCCGGCCCCCCCGCGATGCATTCACTAGAATTTACAAGGTGTGTAATTTACCCTGCGTTGGTTTTCTAATCTTTTGAATAGCTGAGATCAAACATATGCTTCTTCTTCAGAGCATCTTGTTTGATTCTCATGCTCTCTTTTGTTTCTGATAACAACTGATCACAGCTCTCTGTAAGTATCCCTGTAGGGTTGTAAAATGGTGTCATGTCACAGAGCTCCATTTAATGAGGGGTTAACATGGATCATCATATAGGTTCACTGGGATAAATGTATATAGTTGAGAGTGTAACCCGTAATATGACATTTTTTACACATTCTGTTAATATGAACAAACATAATTATGGAATTATTCAAATGCTTTTTTATACATCTGAACTCTTGGATCTTCCAACAGGACACGTACATGTCTCATCAACGTGTAGTGGAAGAAGTACTTAGACCTTTTATAAAGTAGAGGAATATCACAGTGTAGAAAAACTTTGTTACACATAAAAGCCATGTATTCAAAACGATGCTTGAGTAAAAGTATACAAGTATTAGCATGCAAATATACTTTAAGTACCAAAACTAAAAGTCCTGATTATGCAGAATGGTCCATTTCAGAATAATGTTCTTACATCATTATGAACTACTTTATATAATGTTTGGTAGTTTAATCTATAAAAATATCTCGTAATTAATTTTTTAATTATATTTTGTGTTGATATTCTGACTCGGCAAAGCTATCATATAAATGAAGTAGGGTAAAAAGAAAAATATTTGTCTCCTAAATGTAGTGGAGTAGAGAAGTATCATAACATGTAAAGTAAAGTATAAGTACCTAACATTTTTACTTAAGTGCAATACTAATACGTGTTAAATATAACATAAATTAATAAACGAGACACAACAAAAAAAACTTGTTATCGTGTTACAAGTAAAAGTCCAGCGTTATCATCATTAGTCATTTTGTTAAGGTACATTAAGTATCATGAGCAACATGTACCTTAAGTATCAAAAATATATGCACTACTTTTAAAAATAGTCAATGTTAGTGTTACTGATGCATTCATGTTTAAGAAGTATTTGAACTATTTCACACACGGTTAGATAGTTTAATATACTACTAATAATGTTTGTATGTAAAGTAACTATACAAATGAATGTATAAAAAAAACAAAAGTGGCATCAAATAGTAATATTTAAGTAAAGTACCTAGACTAGTAGCTTGTAATTATGTACAATAGGCTACTGAGGTAAATGTACTCACATTCAACCACTGATATTTTGTCTGTATTTATTCTTGTATTTGCTTTTATTTCATAATGGTCCGTTTATCCATTCAGTGTTGAATGGATATAGTTTCTTACTGCTTGGTAATATGTTGATATGGTTTTATTTTATTTCAGTAGCACACACACACACACACACACACACACACACACACACACACACACACACACACACACACACACACACACACACACACACACACACACACACACACACATACAGTACATAATATCAGACTTGATCTCAGGTCTTAAGTTACATTACTGCGTCGCAGGGATGCAGCCAATCACGAAGCCTCGTTGTGGGCTGTGGAGATGGGAGGAGATGGGAGGAGGAGATGGGAGGAGATGGGAGGAATGGGAGGAGAGAAGGCCCAGTCAGAGAACTTGCAGGAGCTTTTTCCTTCCCCTGATCTGTTGCAGAGCTGCGGGAGAGCTGCAGACATGCATCCTGCCCACTGAAACAGAAGAAACGTTGTGCTGACTTACAGGGAACCAGCAGAACCAGCAGGGAACCAGCAGGGAACGAACTGGGAGAAGCAAAGCGGAGAGTCTGCGGATTAAACTTTTCTGGTGCGTAAAACTGGACTATGAGCAAACTTTTCCCGTCTGCGGAACCAACGCGACTCAGGTTTAGAGAGTTGGAAGTTTCGATGAGACTTTTTCTGCGGTTGTTGAAGGTTGCAGACTGAAAGAGAAGCAGAACTGTTCTTCTCTCGGAGGACTGAGGACACCAGACATGGGACCGTTTCTCATCTGCGCGCTTCTGCTCGTAAAAGTAAGAATCTGTTAATTACTGCTTTACTAACACACACATCTCCACTCAACAGCCTGATTCCTGTTTCTAACTCTCATCATCATCATCATCATCATCATCATCATCATACTAGCAGCTATTGTAAGCTTCAACCACAGAGTCCAGTCTTGCACCATTGTTCCCAGAGGAAATGTGTTTTACACCACAGAGCATGTTCCATGAAGGCTGTGTCACAAGGCCCCTGTTGGTGACTTGTGTTTGTTGTCATTCTGTAGCTGGCAAATATCAGTGGAAAGAGTGAGAGGACAAATAAGATTCAATCTCATCCTGTCTTTCTTTTAAAGTCTCTAATGACCAAACAGAGTGAAGTCAAACTGCTGCTTATTGTTGCTTTAATGCTGCTTGCCTTGGAGTTGGCCTACACACTGCACATCTGGATGATGAAGGCTTTCACAAAACATCCTGGAAGTATGTGCAGACTCTATAGGGGAGAATGAGCCAAACCATTGTGAATATCATGGAGAACAAAACACAGAAGCAAACCATTAGCCGAGATTATGCACCTACCCATGGATAAATGAGGTATTTTATCAACAAATTATAGTTTCAGTGGCGTTTGATAGCATATTATTAAGCCAGGATCAGTGTGAAAAGAAGGCCCCTGTCTCCACAGTTGCAGACAATAATTTGATTCTCATCTACCTCAAAAAGCCCACGGGGCTTGTAGTCCTGTCTGGACACGCTCCTCAGAGTCAAAGCACTTTTGTTAGATCAAAGTACTTCGATAAAATGTGGCACTTAAAGAGATGTGTATCTCTCTCTCATTAAAAGGGTGTGATATCAAAAAAGTTTCTTTTTTAAATCTAAGATGCTGTTTCTCAAAACAAACAAAGTGACTTTAGGTATGTTTCTGTAGCCCACCGAGAAGTATTTATGCTGGCAAAGTATTCTCTTATTACTCACTGGATGATTTAGTGCAGATGTCGATTGTATCCTACAATATGTGAGCACAGTCTTCACGAGTGTCTACTAGGCTCATATTGCCTCTCCTCTACTGTACATGTTGCCATGTTTGGTGCTTACAACAATTCCTCATGAAAATGTGGCCTAGCTTTCAGTATAGCTGGATAGCTTCGATATCCGGAGCAAAGCAATTATCACAATTTTCTCCCAGTTTGTGGTGTAAGTGTGTGTGTGTGTGTGTGTGTGTGTGTGTGTGTGTGTGTGTGTGTGTGTGTGTGTGTGTGTGTGTGTGTGTGTGTGTGTGTGGGGGGGGGCAGTTTATTACCACAGTCATTCGATTTTCCATAGACTAGTTAAGCAGAGTTCCATGGGGGCCAGACTTCAGGATCATTTAGGAATTCAAACCGCCTCTTAACTCTGTGGTGTGTGTTGAAAATCAGCAGATTAAAGGTTAACATATCTCTGTGTGCTGTCCTGTTTGATTTAGGATCATAGTTTTGGGGGAGCTCTCTGCCTGAAAAAAAGAAGAAACCGATGTCCTTTAATTTGTCCCTTATGCTCCCTGTATACTAATGACAGTAATCAGTGCAGCTTTGACAACTTTCCCTCAGCTCGGGCTGTCTCTGCTGAAAGAGCTCTGTCTGTTGCCGTCACAGCGTGATTATGAAGGCTCATGGGGTCGTTGTCTTCACAGGTAGAGAGCATCCTTTTGTGTGTTTATTTTCACACAGATTAGATTAACTGTGGAAACTTCAGCCTACGCGCCTCAAAAGTGGTCTCACTTCAAAAGGGCACAGAAAATGTTTCGGGCTGAAATTAAGTGTGTGTGTGTGTGTTTGTGTGTGTGTGTGTGTGTGTGTGTGTGTGTGTGTGTGTGTGTGTGTGTGTGTGTGTGTGTGTGTGTGTGTGTGTGTGTGTGTGTGTGTGTGTGTGATCCGCGTTGACTGAGTGACTCCGGCAGCCGTGGAGTTGAGAGCCCCATTGAAAGCTCTGAGCCGTGCTGCTTGGTGGTCCGTCTGTTCTCACTGGGGAATCCCTTCAGATCGCAGCTTCTTACCTAAATGGAAAAAGCAACTGCAGCCCCTTCCCTTCAACCTTACTGAAGACTGAACAGTCTAAGGTAAATAAATCTTTGCCTGAAAATTCGTTATGACAGCAAAAGCAGGGAATTGTAGATTTATGTAGCACTAAAATAAAACTAACACTTCTTTCAAGTTTAATTATATTCCTATGGTGTTACAAAACCTTAAAAAAACATAAAAGTAAGGAAGCATAACACAACTTTTCTTATGAGGCGGATTTATTTGTCAATATGTCTAATCTTCTCTGATGATGATTTCGTTTAAAATCATACACTTTGTTAAATCATTACAGTATTAAGTGTTTTAGATATTAATTACACACTGACATACTTTCTCATACCAACAAATATTGAGTGGTATCCAAAGTACTCCTTCATAAACTGTGTACAGTAGATAATGACTTAGTCATACCTCTACTCAGTAGATCACTGTTCCCATTCGTCTCTACTGGGGCAGGGACTAAATATTTCATTGCACCAGTGGCTGAAGTGCCAAGCCTTTTTTCAATTCTTGCCCTCAAGGCAGGCGTACAGAGCTACACCAGCCCTGACTCACTCCATGATCTGTGAAATGACAGAAATCCAAGCAGGAGGTAAAAATAAAACAGAGCCACCAAACATGTCACCAAATATTTATCAAAGCATAGATTTAGCTCTAAAAGGTTAGCTAGTGTTAGCAGAGACATCTGTCACATGGAGAGGACCAACCAGAGTTACCAGGGAGCTTTCGTGCTACAAGTTATTACGGTCCAGACCCGGTCACAGTCTACTAAGTCCAAACATCCTGCCAGTTCCTGCCTGCTGGATCCCACCACCCTGACACCCTAATACCTCTGATCTGGGTTCCGTGGCTGCTGCTTAGATATCATCAGGCTCCTCTAAGCGCTGCAGTAAATCTGGCTGTTGTTTTTGGAACGAGGAGCTCAAGCTCCCTTTCAAAGTGGTTTCTCCTGTAGTATCAGCATGGAATATTTCAGCGTTTTTTTTTCCATCTGGGGGCATGATGATGATGATGATGATGATGTGTGTGTGTGTGTGTGTGTGTGTGTGTGTGTGTGCGTGTGTGTGTGTGTGTGTGTGTGTGTGTGTGTGTGTGTGTGTTTCTGGTGGGCTTTTTGTTGGAGGCTCTACATGTTCACACACGTTGCCTGTTTGTTGGCAGACTTCAGAGACAAAGAGGAGATCAGTGGGTTGTTTAGCTGTTACTTTTCCTCTTTGCAGGAGGTTAGTTGTTAGACATCTGTTTGCTCTTGTTCTCCCTCAGGCAGAGCAGGCCAATCTCCCTTAAATGTATGCATGTTTTAGATGCCGTTGTGCAGAGTGAGTTAGCGAAATACTGACCTTCCTATAGACACACCTGCAACTTCAAAGGACCCCCTCTCACCCATACAGACACTCGCATGCTGGGCAGCCTTGGTTAAATGACACCCTCGCCTGGGGCTGGAACCGTCTCCTTTATATTACCCCCCCTCCTTTCTGATGTCAAGAAATAAACACACACATATACACTGTATTCACACACACAGTTACACAATGTCACTCGCAATGATTTGGAATGAGTGGGAGGGCGGAAGCTCTCTTTACTTCTTCCTTCCTCTTTTTCTGAGTGTTTTCCTTCACCCCTTTATGTCTTATTCTTTCCACTGGTCCAAAGCCATCTGATTAAAGCCAGCCACTCCTGACAGACACCAGCCCTGCTGCACAGGCCGTTAGGAATGTCTGATCTATCCCTCATGTCAAAACTCAAGCTGGGCTCTCCATTACCCACTTGCAGATAAGGACTCAGAGCCCTTTACGGGTGAAAACTGAGGCAGATAGAAAGATAAAAAGGCAATTTTCAGTTCTTCCAGATTCCCGCTTATTCAGTTGCACAGGGGTGAGATGTGTGTGTTTGATTTCCTGCATGTGGTTTAAGCCACAAAACTCCTTGGACAAAGAAAAAAAACCTTTTGTTTTATTTTGTTTGGCAACTAACTAAATTTAAATATGAACCATGTGACTGCTGATTCTAAAAAGCCTGAGACGTTTGTTGAGCTACACAGTGGTAGTATTTCTTTCTAACCGTCATTTATTTTCTGTAGATTACTCTTGGAGATGCCTGTGCCAGTGGCCAGTTCACTGAATCGGGGCAGTGTTGCAGTCTATGTCCTGCTGGCTTCGGATTGAAAGCAGCGTGCGGGAAAGAGGATACCAAGTGCACACCATGCCCACAGGGTAAGCAGTTCAAATCTAATGTTACTGCACCAGTGTGGAAGATGTTTTACCTGCCTTATCATTATCTTTGTCATCTGTTCAAGAGGCTGGAGGATTTAAGTGGCACCACGTATCATCATTCAAAACAAAAGACTGACTCTGATTTTGTTATCTGTTTCCCAGGAAAGTTTTCCTCATCTGAAGGTCTCGGTCCTTGCCTTCCCTGTGCTAAATGCCCGGCCAGTGTTCCCATGGTGGCCTCTTGCTCTGCCACTCAAGACACTCAATGTGAATGTGACAACGGCTTCTTCTTTTTGAGCAACCACGGCCTGTGTGCGCCTTGCTCCAAATGCACTCGTGGTGAGGGTGTTATCCGGGAGTGTGGTCCACTGGGAGACACGCAGTGCCAGATCTGTGGCCCGGGAACATTTTCTGAAGAGCGTATCAGCACCAAACCCTGCCAGACCTGCACCCAGTGCTCTGAGAGTGAAGTGGAGATCCGACACTGCCTGCCTAACTCTGACTCACTGTGCATGGGTGGGTACTAATAAATAGTGAGACTATAAATTGGATTAGTAAATCCAAGTCTGGTGACATATTATATTTGTCCTATTGTCAACAAATCCCATGAAAACAAATTGATCCTACTAATTAACAAGTATTCTCTGTGTAGCCATAGACCTCCTTTGTTTCCACTGTAGTTCATTTTGAATCAGTTATATAGTCATTGTCCTGCTGCTATGAATTATTACCAGCGCACTAAATACGCAGCTAAAGATTGTCTCCAACAAATACAATGTACTCCTTTTTTTAGTAATGTTTGCTGAAAACTGCTGTTTTAGTAAATTACTTAATCTTAAAAGAAAGGAAATTATTTATTTAAAAAAAGGTATGTCTTCAGTAGGAGCAAATTGGCGTTGGAATGCCACAGACAGAGTAAAGAAAAAAGAAAGTAGGGAAAGATGGATTAATGCATTGTTGGTTTTGTTTTTTTAATAGAATTTTCCAATAGTAGTGACAGCCTCATCCCATAAAGATCTACTGCAAGGGAAACCAGCCATAGTTAAAGATAAAAGAATGAGCCAAAGGGAGAGCGACAGGGAGTGGGAGGGTCTGTGAGAATACAAGGACATGTGGTCAACACCTGCATCCACTCCTCAACTGAACACTCTGAGCTGAGAAACATGAGCAGTGAAAAAAGAGCCCACTTAAGTGCTGTAATCCAATTGGTATGAGCTTGACAGGTCTTTAGGTTAACTGCCCCCAAGAACCTGAAGGCCAAGGGAGGCTGCTGACCCTGACAACTAGTCCGCCTCCTCCCAAATGGCTACACTCGCTCGCCAGGAGCCAGGTCGTCTGTACACACTCTGGGTCCTTATGTCATGACCCTTTGACCCCAGAGAGGTCAGCACAGTACCGTGTAGTGTTTGATCCCAAAATAGTCAGACCACAGGAGGGAGAACTAGGCTGGAAATGGGGACAATGAAAGGTTTCAAAACCCCAGGGGACCGGGATGACAGAGGCTATCATTACATCAGGCATACAGGCTTCTGTGAAATTATTTCAGGCCCCAACTTATGCAGCCCAAATGTGTTTCTGATGTGCAGATGCAATGACACTGTCTCTCCCTTTCCTTTTCTCAATAGATAAGAAGCTGCACATTCTGTCTCGTCCTCCTCTTGGTGGTTCTGATGCTCCTCGCTGGCCAGGTGTGGAGGAGGGGGAGACCAGTCCTGCCCCTGGAACTCCCAAGTTGACTCCGCAGGATGAGGGAGGGAGCAACAACATTCTGGCCTACGTGTCTGTTCTGGCTGCCGTGGTACTGGGTCTGCTTCTTTATGTGGCTTATAAATGGTGAGTTTTCACTAGCTATGGGTCCTGATCCTTAAATTGATGTAATAAAGATGATAAGATTGGCCCTGCTATGAAAAGTAGCTCACTCTGTGTAGCTTAATTGACATTGTTTTTTCCGCTCTTCTCAGCTGGAGGTCATGTAAACAGAAGAGGGCTCTTTCTAAGGCCCGTGCAGCTGAGTTGGGGGCATCTCCAGAGGGAGAAAAGCTCCAAAGTGACAGTGGTGTATTTCTGGACTCTCACAGCCTACAGGACAACCAGCCCAGCAAAGGTGAGGCAGACACAGGCCTTGTCTATAAAACTTCATATGACTGGTACTTTTTAAGAGAAAGGATTTGTAGCCTTTTAGAAAAAGGAAAACTCAGTTCCAGACAGAACACTATTGTCCTCCACTTTCTTTTAAAGGTAACCTGTGGAGTATTTTTGTGAGTGGGTCACCCATTTGTTTCTTGTATCTTATGCAAACCCACAAAAAAGGCCTATGTGAGTGCTTGCCTGGCTTCAGACTATCTCAGCAAAGATGGTTGGTGGCAGTAATATATCTAGAAACATGCCAATGTGCCAACAAAATGCATAGAAGAGGAGGTCTGCATGTTAGTGAACATGGATGCTTCAAAAGTGTTTATTATATTAAAAATTGGAAATTATTTATGTGGAAGTACTTTGTTAGGCATCAAGGATACGCCCTAAGGGTTTTAGAATGAAACATAACTTTGTTTATTTACAGAAACTTTACAAGAAAACAACACTTTTAAGTTACCAATGTTCCCAGCACAGAAAATCACACAGAAGGTTTCTATTCAAACCTTAGCAATGTTGAAATTATAATTTTTAAAGTATCGTTAGGCCTATGTTTTTTATTTGCCATGTAATTTGGAGTATCATATCCATTAATTATAAGAATACTATTATTCAGTATTATTGAAAAACAGATTCTATGGTTTAAATAGTACAAGCAAAAACATTTGTTTCATGTTTCCACAGGTACTAAGAGGGACAGCAAGCAGGACAACCGTTTGTACATCAACCTACCCCCCCACAGACAGGAAGAGGTGGAGCGCCTCCTGCAGGAGGGAGCGGGCCGTGGGTGGAGGCAGCTGGGTGCAGCGCTGGGCTATGAGCCTGAACAGCTGGACCTGTTTGGCCGTGGAGAGGCTCCTGCTCACACACTCCTTTCTAACTGGGCCCAGAAAGAAGGTTCCACTCTGGGACTGCTGTGTTCGGCACTGGCACGCATTGAGAGGCCCGATGTGGTAACAGCTCTTAACTGCCCCACGCAGGGTGTTTCTTTGGTCTGAATGCTCCTCAAACACACGTGTGACAATAACAGACTGAAGATCTTTCATCGGAGTGACAAGGAAGGCAATCTGATATCGACACCTCTGTCACTGTTGGAGGATAATGGTCACTAATGGTTCATAATTGCTTTGTTGGACACTTATAGTTTTTACTAAAGAACAAAACATATTCTTGTATCACCTTCCTTTGCCCCAGTTTATGTCACCATTTGATTTTACATGGATCCAACTGCATGAAAGAATCTCCTGGAATGTTTCTGTTGTCGGTACTGAGCAAATCTCCATTTTACCAGTGGCAATGAAAACTCTGAAAACACGTTTTCAATTCTGGTAAAGAGACTTTACAGAAACATGGTCATATTGGATTAGAACTGCAATAACAGTCAGTATTCGGTTTGTGACGAGAAACAGAATAATGTGTATACATGTGTTGCAGAATTGTGATTATTATACAAAAACACTGTTTACATGTTATTTGGACAGAAATCAGATTTATCCCCCGCATTTACCAGCCTTCCTCTGTGCTATTGTAAACAAATATGGCTTATTAGATCATCACGTTTTCCACGTAAATTGCCTTGTTCTATGAATTACAACTTCAGCAAACTCTTTGGTATTGCAATTGATTTTTGCCAGAATGTGACGGTCCAACAACACTTCTTTCTGTCATTTTGTGACATGAAATGGGAATGCTTAAAAGAAAGAGAAGATAACCCAAGATACCAAATTAAGGGTTAAAATGGCCATGTTATCAATCTTCCCGACGATGCTTGCAATTGCTAAAAATACTATCTAATGTGTACATGGGAACTTCTCATTAGATTTTTTTTTTTTTTTTTGCTTTGTACTGTTTCTCCTTTTTCTTTTGCAGTCACTATTTAGCCTTGGTAGTTATTTACAATGAGGATATAATCTGAATCGTTGATGTTTCAAATCTCATTAGAAGACACAAAAATTAAGCATTCTGTAAAATATAGAAACACCATTCTTAGCTCTTCTTAATAATCATCCTTGATTGTAAATATCTAAAATATTATTTTGATAAGTCATGGCTATGAAGACTGAATGAAGGGAATAGACAGTCTATTATCCTTACGTTCATATTACACAGCTCCATTTTTGCCACCTTCATTTTTCATATTAGACACACGCACACACACAAATCGAAAGACACTGTTAACATCAATGCTCGTGTCCCAAGTTATTTTGCTTCTGTATTTATTTCATCACCTTTTGAAGAATGCAACTTAATTAAAGTCTATGAGAACCTGGACATCTGCTGTGTGCTAATTACACTATGTGATGGCCTCAGATGGGTCTGATATTTTTTTAATGACAGCCATGTATGGTTTTGTGTATATATTTCCTTATCGTATGCCTCAATGTGTTTTTGTATGAGTTTTATTCATATAATAAATAACTTTGATAAGTCAGTGCTATTTTCTTGTAACAAAAGGACCTGAGATTATACTTCTTTATGTTGTAGATGGGTACTTGTGGTGTGTGGTGTGATTGTGGAGTAACGCTAGCTAGAAAATAAATAAAGGGTTAAAATGAAGGTTAGCCAAAAGTAACAGACAAACAGTTGAAATAGTTCACATTAGGTAAACGCAATGGATAGACTAAATGGTAAAATAGCTTTAAGTAATGGATGGCTAAACTAGACAGCTAGCCAATAGTTATCGTTGGCTAAAGAAGGATAGCTCTATTGTTAAGGTAGCAGCTCAAACCCCAATTAATATATAGATTTAAAATAACTTGCTATAAATGGTTGAGTGGTTTAAGACTATAAATGATTCAACATTAGTTTGTTACTAGCTTTACTGTTAGATATCTCTGTGTCATAACTCCCAAGGGCCCTAAACAATTAGCAGTCTAGCATAAAATCAGGCATTGCTCATGTAATTGGGATGTCATATCCCTATGTGTTTGAAGCAACAGAAACATTATTTTACCACTAAATGGAAACAACTTTTTTTTTTTTATTGTATATTAAAATAACTTGACCATAACCACAGTCATGTAGAGATGTCTCTTACAGTAAAATATAAAACCAACCTGATTAATTACACAGTGAGGAAGTTTGGACATATTTGGAATATACTACCCCTCTTCAAGGGATTTAGTGTTTAAGAACATTTCCTATCCAAAACCCGGAAGGAAATCATTTAGGAGGTATTTGATAATTTGAGAGTGAAATAAAAATATTAGCTTCATCCAAAATCTTCAGGAGTAATGTTTCCTCTTTCTCTCAGAGGCACAATCTGATTCCTGCTCTCCTCTGCTAACTCAAACCTGTTTATGATCTTTTTTGCATTCAGTTCTAAGTGGGAGCAGGCATCTCGCATGGCCTAGGGCAGCGTTAGATGCCGTCACACACTCCAGACGGGACTGCTTAACTGCGGTCTGGAGCACACAGGCATGGGACTGCGGAATGTGCATATGCTGGGAGGGGGGTTGGGACCAAAGAGAGAGGGGAAGCACAGCAGCGCCTCTCTTCAATCGTCACGGGTCTCCATATTTAGAGCACACTGAACGTCTCTAATGAAGGCACTTGGATTCCCTTTACTGGGGCCAAACATCTGGCTCAACACTGCGTATGCGCCGTAGTGGCACTCATGCCATGTGCACCCCTTATTAAAAGGAGGTAGCCAATCTAAAACAGGATTGGGTGTGCACTCAGCAGTTAATCATGCATTAGAGAGCTCGCTCACATTTGCTTGGATTTGTTTCGAGTCTCTCTAACCGAAACCCAAGCAAAGCCGATTCAATAGTATAGCTGTGAAACGGATATAATTTTACAAAATGTTTTATTATCTTTTAAAATGTTTGTACACTCGGTATGACAATGTGCTTACACAATACTTACAGTTGAGTAGGGTGAAACTTACTTTGTACATAGAAAAATAATAACAAAAACAAAAAAAAAAAGCACTTGAAAATCTCCCCCACCACTGAAATAAAATAGAGGGCTGCGAGTCAGTGGGGTCCTACGTTTGACAGACTGAAGTAGGATCTGCATCAGGAGGGCTGAGCTGCTGAGGATGGGTGGGTGGGCTCCCTGACCCTACTCTCCTTCGCACAGCTTTTGTAATTTTACACATTATTTACACTTTCAATCATGAAATGATAGTCCTTTTACAAAGTGTCTGCTTATTTAAACATACCCAAAAACTATTATTCAATATATTCACATATAAAGCAATATACATGTTGAAACTTTGTTTAATGCAATTTAATGGGCTGCAACAAATCGGTGACCTAATGCTAATGAAAGTACATTGACTACTGTAAAAATCTTGGAAATTAATGAGTGAGATGGTGGAGCAAGGCCGGCCTAAGTGTTGCCCAACTAGGACTAACGGTGATAAAAAAAAGAACCAGAACACACGAGATGTTTAGAAACTGTTAAAACTGCAATGCTACAACCTTCATTTTCAGCATCATTCCTGTAAGAAGAGGAAACCGGGCAGAACAAGATGGGAATGGGATTGGACAGGAAACAGCACACCAAACATGGCATTTAAACCCTGCACCCGTTATAATACATAAATCCATAAAATACATATTGATCACTTTGCCAACCTGCTGGTTATTGGCTGATCCCTAAGTGTGTTGTGAGTAAAAGATCATCCCAGGGAGGGCACATTACATGAAGCAGGAGGCAGGACAAATGTAGGAATTTCCAAAAGGATACCACTCAAACCTCCACCTACATCATGCATTCATAAAACAACAGAGGCTCCAAAGTCTTGTGGTTAAGAAGGCAGGGTTTGAGGACCGGAAGCTTGGACCTCCACAGCCCAGTTAAAAGCAGCACCAGATAGAGTCAGTGGCAGGGGGTTGAAGCGTGCACAAGAAAAAGGAAGTGGGAGGGAGAAAAAGCACTGGACTGTTCTGTCATTTTTAACAGTGTAAAGTAACAAAGAATGATAAATATGATACCAAAGCTGATTCCATTGAGTAATCCTCATTCAGGGCTAGAAGAGTTTAAAAAGTGGAATTGAGGTGATCATCTCGGGAACATTTAAGAACCACAAATGAAAAAAAAAAAAATATGCTTAAAATCAAACAGTCAGTGAAAACATTAGTCTCTGTAGCACCCCGCAGTGTTATCCTTGGAGAACACTGCACCTGGAGTTTTCAGGTCGTTCAGCGACACTCCAGTCTCCATCAGTCTCCAAACAGGGCTCCTTCGTGATCCACGGGGGCCTGGAGAGCTTCTCTGGCAGCAGTGCAATTCTTAGTCATAAATATGCATAAGAAACTACTTCAAGGCTCAGGCTGGCCAGTACATACATGAAGGAGTGAATGGAAAAGGCAAATCTGTGCTTCTCCTGTGTCGGCGCAGGACAAGTATAACATCTGTGGCTGGTACAGGCTAGTCCATCTCTGTGTCCTCCTTGGGCCTGTACACGGTGCCAAACCGCTGCATGTACTTCTTGATGTACTCCTTGGTCTTGTGCTTCACGTTCTCGTTACACTCGAGGTCCTCGGGATTATTGCAAGCTTTCAACTCCTTATTCATAACTCCGTGAGTCAGCTAGAGGAATGGTGAGAGGTGAGGAAACAGTTAGATATGTTTCTTGTAACAAGACTACAGTAAGTTATATAATTACAATGTATATAAGTTGTGGTAGAGCAGTTGGTTGGTTAATTCTCTTTTAGTGACTTTGCCCTTTATAATTTTAGACAATAAAATGCAATTTCTAAACGAGCGAAACCCAACTTGTCCTTCTGTTTATTGTGCCCATGCCGTCAGAGTCGTGGTATGTCCGAGTGGCACTTTGTGCAAACCACTCCCTACATACAGGACCAATGGACCAGCCGGGAATCATGGAAAAAAAAAAAAAAAAAAAAAAAAAAAAAAAGAATGCTGCCCTTTGAAGAAACGCTGGTTGAAGAGAGCTTTTAGAAAGGAATGAGTAAAACAAAGGAGAGGGAGATAACAGTTTACATGTACAACGTGTTCTTGGTCTCCTCCAGAGGCACAATACAAAAAACATTTGGTCGGAAAAAGAAATCGTGGGAGACAAACAATTTAGTTCTGGCTTGAAGGAAACTTTGAAAACGTTGCCTTTAAAGTTCAAAGCTGACCAATACTTTCATTGTGCTCCGACTACGTAGAGGCCAAGGAGAGGTTTGCAACTTCTCTGCATTAATGAAAGTTCCAACAGCATGCGTAAACACCTTAATGTTTAATTTTACCTTTCTAGCCAGGTGTTTGAAATCTTCTGTGTTGATGATGCGGCCAAGTTTGCAGTCTGGTTTCCGATAAGGATTTAGGCATTGCACTATGAACTGGGACATCTGAGTAACATACACACACACACGGGGAAAAAAACAAATTAACAATAGAGGAATATGTCCAAACAAATGAACAATTGCATGGGTGGGTAAAAAAACATTGGAATATAAACACCTCATGTTTACAAAGACTCTGGCTTACCTCTTTGCGAAACGTCTCTTTACTCTTTTTAGCCAGCTCACTGGAAGTATCTGCTTCAGCTGTCTTTGTGGAAAACTGTAACAACATAATAGAGATGGATGAGATGATTAAAACACTTAGCTTTCTTGGCTATAGTGGACGATAGTAGTATCATATTATAGTGACATAACCCAGCAGAGTCCTTTTCTACAATTCAAACCACAAGTGAGGCACCACCTGTGCATCGGGTCAATCAAACATGACAACTGGCTGGGAAACAGTAGCTATCAAGGTCAGTGGGGCATCAAACAGCACCTGCTCACCAGCTACTTGACACAAAGCAGGGATATCCTGCCAGGATGCTGCCTCTCTGGCCCCAGCCTTCAACAACAAAGGCAAGCTGGCAACAGCTGACTGCCAATGCCCACAACAAAGTGGTGAGGATCAGAAGCAAGCAGCACCAAGGATTCACACAAACACAGCGCCAGGGCAAGGAATCCAGAAACAGTTATATCTGGGACGCTTTACAAGTGTGGAGCATGTGCCATAGTGCTGGATGTGAACACCACCACTGTCTAAACACATGCTGCTGGGAAATGGCCCACAACCTTGTAGCTGTAATTGGCGAGAAATGTTGCATGAAAAACAAGGATCTCTCTATTTCGTGCTTTTTTTTTTTTTTTTTCTTCAACGCAGTTACATCTTTTTAAAAAGAGACAAAAGGGTGACTTATGTAGTTAAACTATAAAAGAAGAAACCACAATTAAATGAATGCTAGGTCTCCCAGATGGTTTTCCTCAAAGTCAGGATAGGGAAAGAGGGAAAACAAACGAGGCAGAGGAAGAAGAGATGAGCCACCCCTCCCCATTACGGCCTTCAGGCTTAGGGACAGACAGCTGAGCAGGGGGTGGAGTGAGTGCTCTCTCTCTTCAAATCTTTGTCTCCATGAAGATTCTGATGAAGCCATTTTGCGAGAACATAACACTCGCCGAATATGGTGTTCGTCCTGAGTTTCTTTTTTCTTTTTTTTCCCTTTGAGAAACAGCTGCAAGTAATCTCTTGTGCAGCATCTTCAATTACTTGAAGGAACAAACACTATAATCATGTTCTGCATTCAAGCACAAACCTTCTGGGGAACCAAACAAAAAAGTGAAGCGCACTTCACTGAAGCACACAAAACGATCACTGCAAAAAAAAAGCTCACCTTGGAAGGATTCTCGTCATAGGTGGGTGTTCCCAGGTCCATCTCAGATTCATGGTCCACACTAGTGTTGTCACTACATCCATCCCAGGAGGGTGGAGGGTCCCACTGTGTTTGCCTAATGCACAGAGGGAAGTAATGTTAGACAAAAATACAATGCAGGGAGGTTTTAGGTGCGTGAACACACACACACACACACTTCACAGACACACAGCAATACCTACCTTGTGGCAATATGGTAGTAGTAGATCTTGCCCTCTGGATCACGGGCCACTTTCCAGTTAGGAGGTAGGACGATAGTTTTGGGTTTGGGGGGAGAGGGGGGAGGCAGATCGATCACATTGTTGGGTACAATCATTTCCTGGAGATTAGATGAAAATGGAGAATAAGTATTAGCAGCAAATCAATGGAGCTTCTCTTTGAAGTACCCATGTTGGATTTTGCTAGTAGAAAGAACCCGATTCACTTCAGCCGCATGTTTAACTGTAATTTAAAGTCATATATGACTGCAATGCATTTAGATTCTTATTTACAAATGGAGCCCATTGATTCCTTTTTATTTATTTGTTCCATCTTTAGTCACATCATGTCATTACATGAGACAGGTTGCACATACTGTAGCTAGTAAGAGCTGAATAATTTAGATCTATACTACCCCCTTGTGGCATCACTGAGACAATAGGTTTCCCTCAAAGTCACATATAGCATAACTCAGATTTCTGAAAATCCCAAAGCAGAGACTTAATAATAACCCGTTGCATCGCTTCCCTTTAAAACCGTAACTCTATTACGTGACCTTTTGCTGCTCAAGAATATAATTCAATCTTTCCCTCACAAATATCCATTTGGTTTGCAGTTGTGAATTATCAGTCAATGAGTTACGTCTTGCCCCGTTGACCCGTTTCAGACACAGAGTGTGTATGAATTACCTGTTGGACAGTTTGGGATGTGACAATGGTGGTGACTGTGCCTCCCTGCTGCACCACCACTCCCTGCTGATGGCCAGGATACACAGGCTGACCATGCAGGTAGCCCGCTGTGGGTTCAGTGTACGCCTTCAGAAACACAAAACCCAAATCAGGTTAAACGTTTACTATGACATTCAGAAATCACGTTCAATAACAATTTATCATACACATGATGGAATAAAAGTTTGCAGCAATGCACAAGCAATAGAGTTTTATGATTGTTGTACCGACATGATATCTCTTTTTTCCAGACCATATTTGATTACCTGGCTTCTGTTTAAAGGTTAACATGCTGCTGTAAAACGCTAAATTAGTTAGGCAAGTTCTGTTACAATTACAGTAACATATCAAGTCGAACCACAAACATTTCCAATTGTTACACTCTAAATATAAAGGGTTTTACACATTAATGGCAAAAATATATCCATATGTGCTTTTCAACACTGTATGCTATAGTGAGCAATTAGAAAATCCAAGTATAGCAAAATCACCAGAGGATAAGAGCCCCAGGCAAAGAGCACCCTACCTGTATGACGGGAGCGCTGGCTTGTGGGTAAGCGGTGGGGATGCTGTAGATGGTTTGGCATGGCTGACCCTGGTAATAGATGGCTGTCTGTGTCTGAGGCGGTGCTGGGGCCGTGGCGTACTGCTGTGCAGGCTGTGTCTGCACCGTCACTGCCTGCTGAGTTGTGGGATCCCAGAGAGTGGTGTAGCTCTGCTGGCTCTGTACCTGAGGGGTCACCTGTGCGGGTACAGAGAGGACAGCTACGCCTGCGTCCTGAGTTGCTACAGTTGGCTGGGAATACTGTTGGGGGTTGACAGCGGCGAGGTCAGTGGTGGTGATGTGCTGAGAAAGATTAGAGACTGGAGTGGCCTGGGAAGTGGAGGATGGGGAGGTCAGCCCCAGGTCTGAGATGAGATGCTGAGACGGGGTCTCTTCATAGTTGATGACGGCCTCAACTGGAGGAGTAGGAAGCAGTACTTTGCCTGCATTGGGGTTTGTAGGATCCACAAAGGTCTGGATGGGATATCCAGGAGGGTAAGTGATGAAGCCAGGGCTGGAGGCATAGGCCAGAGCAGGGTCATAAGCCATAGTTTGGAGTTGCTGTTGCTGCTGCTGCTGTTGCTGCTGCTGTTGCTGCTGCTGCTGTTGCTGTTGTTGTTGTTGTTGCTGCTGTTGCTGCTGAAGCTGTTGTTGTTTCTGGGCTTCCCGCTGAGCAACCTCCTGCTCGAACAGCTTCCTGCGCTCCTCTGTGGAAAGCTTGTTGCGCTCCTTGCCCCGTGTCTTGCTGCTGTTAGATGAGTCAAACCTTAAAAATACACAGAATAGGACCACAGTTGAATGGAAAAAAGTTTACAATAATATGACTAAGATTACAGTATGCTTTGAAGACACTCTCCAAAATGTTCCCCCCAATCAGAGGAATTGTTACCGTTCTTCAGTGCGTCGGCTGCTCCTCTCGTAGGATGAGGGTGGTGAAGCCGAGCGTCTCCTCCGTCTCTCTGTGCTGCGTTGTGGAGTTTTATCAGGGGCTCGATCGCGGTCTCGATCACGATCCCGGTCTCGGTCGCGATCCCGGTCCCTTTCCCTGTCCCAGTCTCGATCCCTGTCGCGATCTCTATCACGATCCCTGTCTCGCTCCCTGTCTCTGTCATAATCTCGATCTCTGTCACGTTCCCTCTCCTTCTCTCGCTCCCTTTCACGTTCTCGGCTACCAGAAGTTGTGCGTGGCGTCAAAGCTGCGTCTCGATCTCGGCTGCGATCTGTGAAAAAAAAAAACTAGTTAGCCATATGGAAAACAAACCTTGGCCTAAAGTTAGCATTGGTTAAACTTACCATTTGTTTCCTTTTCCACCTGACTCTTCTTTGGTATTCTGTAGACCTCCTGAAAGGACAAGCACAACTTTGACTTCCAACTTAAGAAAACAATAGTATGCAAAAAGATTATATTTCAATGCATGTTTCACAATGTCTGCTTTTAGAAGTGAATCTGTTTGAGCTCACCTTCAGGTCCTTCCAGCTGTCCAGAAGCCTGGCAGCCATGCCACTAATGTCCAAAGCATTGAGTTGGGGCTCCTGACTCCTCTCACTCTCCACATCTGAGACACCTTCCTCCTCATCCTGAGAAGGAGTTCCTATCACTGATGGGTCCACGGGGGTCGCAATGACCTCAGAGGGCATACTGGCCTCAGGGGTCTCAGAGCTTGGGGCTGCATCATTGGTAGATTCACCAGGTTGCTCCTCACTACCTGGAGGAGGTTTTTCAGCTTCTTGTGACTCTGCCTGGGTCTCCATATGCTCTGAAGGCAGATCAGGTGGTAGATCAGCAACATCCGTTTGGATGGACAGACTCTCTGACTCCAGAACTTCAACATTGGGTTGGTCTTCTTCCAGTTCAGCCTTTTCTGTCACTGGCTGACTGGTGTGCTCCTCCCCACTGTCCTGCTCTTCACTGGGCTCTTTTGGCCCCTCAAGTTCGACAATATGACCCTCACTTGTGTCTCCCTTCATCTCAATCTCCTTCTCCAAATCCAGCTCAATTTCTTCTTTTACCTCCTCAGTTGTAGGTTGTTGTTGACTGCTTGAACTCATCCCGGTCTCTTCCTCTTTCTCCACCATGATCAGACCCTCCTCTTTCCCCGATTCTTCCATCGTTCCTTTAATTGCATCTGCAGCTTCACAAACCGGCTCTGCCTTCAACTGCTTGCCATCAGTAGGTCCTGAATGTGAGGATTCATCTTCTTCCTCATCATCATCCTCCTCCTCTTCCTCCTTCCCATCAGATGCTTTGCTAGCGTCCGAGAGTGCACTGTCCAGACTGTTTTCACTGATGATTTTTAGGCGGCGGTACACGGCAGGTTTTGAGGTGTCGACATCCAATTCTGGTCCCAGTTTGGTGGAGGACCCATCAGGGGTGTTGAGGGGTGTTTGAGCTCGGGAGGTGTTCTCGCTGGAGTAGCCGTCCATCTCAGAAGGGTGAGGGAGAGTTTTTGTCTGCGCCCATCGCTGGATGAAGCTAAGGACTCTGCTCTCCTCCAACATGTTCTTAGTAGAGATAGGCAGCACGGCCAAGGTCTTCATAATCTGTAAGCGGAATCATATATTAATAGCAATGTAAACAGCAAAGGGCTGTGTATATGACCGTACAGGCTCTGTATATGACCGTACAGGCTCTGTACATGACCGTACAGGCTCTGTATATGACCGTACAGGCTGTGTATATGACCGTACAGGCTGTGTATATGACCGTACAGGCTCTGTATATGACCGTACAGTCTCTGTATATGACCGTACAGGCTCTGTATATGACCGTACAGGCTCTGTATATGACCGTACAGGCTCTGGCTGTATATGACCGTACAGGTATATGACCGTACAGTCTCTGTATATGACCGTACAGGCTCTGTATATGACCGTACAGGCTGTGTATATGACCGTACAGGCTCTGTATATGACCGTACAGGCTCTGTATATGACCGTACAGGCTCTGAGGATTTTCAAATTTCCTGGTACATTTTGTTGAGATGCAACAACATAATGAACATTTTAATGCAAACTCAATGACATATGTCACCTCTGACTGCAGCTTGATGTTATTGGCACTGTTGCCTTTCGCTTCAGAAAGCTCCACCATGAAGATCCACAGCAAAGACAATCCATGATGGTCCAGGAACTGCTTCAGGCAGGATGGATTCTGAGTATCCTATGGAACACAAACATATATATTACTTGATGCAAATGATAATGACAAATACCAATAAAAACAGGCATCAGTCACTCAGGTCATACTTGTATGAGCTTGAAACAGATGAGTTGTTGCTCCATGGTTTCCACTCGGACCATCAGCCTGCAGAGAGCCACCACCTGTTTCTCATCATAAAGGCCTTCTCCATTCTCCAGTAATGCCTCAAGCTCCTCATCAACCTGAGAAAAGGAAAATAAATATTTCATCATCAAAAAATAACACAGTTCACTTGGAGAAACTGTCTCAGAGACATTTAGACATTTGTAACCACATTTACATTACTGGCTGCCAGATGTAAACCAAAGACAAGACACACTTTGAAATATGACTGAAAGCACTGACCGTGGTGAGAGCATTCTTTCGACTGCGATCTTTCTTCATCTTCCCTCCGGCTGCCCGAACACTGACTCTATTTTCCCCACCCAGGAAGCCTCTGCAGCTCTGTGCTCCACAGAAGCATTTCTGTGCTTCTTTGCTAGAAGAAAGGTGAAATCAGCATGGCAATGCCCTCAGTTAAAGAACCACTCCTTATTACTCTATCTGAAGTTATTTAGTATCCTAATGTAACATATTACTGTTTTCAGACATGTAACACAAACAAAGACGGCACAAAGTATAAGTGTGGAGAAAAAATAACAGCAAAGAGCAGTACCCATATCTCTGGAACTGGTAGTCAAACGTTAGCTCAGTTCCTGCAGTGGTCGCCTTGGAGGTGAAGAACCCGACTCTAAGCTGGCCATTGACAGTCCACTGGATTGGGATAAAAATCATCACCATCATCAGGTAAATCAGCTTTCAGTAAATTCACCTGAAAGAGTATCGTTTATTTTGCCACTGTACCTTCTGGGTCTCACAGTTGGGCTCACAGCTATGGTTCATAAACCGAGAACAGTTACCCTTCAGCGTTGCATCAATGATCTGAAGAGACAAATGCAATTTCAACCATCTCTACCACTTTACCTGAATCATTAAGCCAGAATGCAGTTTAAATATTAACATTAAGTGCAATGTCTCATATCATCCCTTACCTCATTATTCTTTAGAGACATGAAGTAGTAGTGGATGTTCTTGTTGCGAGCATATTCTTTCACCCTTGTTTTGAACTCCTTGTGGTCCAATACCTCCCCGCAGTATTCCAGCACAAAGGTGTTTCTGAAATAGAATTAAAAGTTTAATAAAACAATAAAAATGGAGTAGGTAACTCCACAATTAGTGCTAACTTTTTGAATATTGTAGTGTTACATGCAAGAAAAACATTTTAAAAAGGCTTACGGAGCCAGGTCTCTAGCTGCCCGTAGACCCCATCCCTTGTCTTCTGTGAGGATAACCTCGAAGTCTGCATGTTGTCTCATCTGAAACCGTCGGTTAGAGCAGTAGGCTCCATTCAGGCACCGTGAGGAGCTGAAAAACAAACCTAGTTCAAAACATGTACTTTAACAGGATCACAATTATGATTGCAAATCACCATATTTTTTACAGGCTTAACTCTGTTGTTAAATTTGCTGAATTTGGATGTTAAACAGACTCTTGTCCAGCTCTCATTAGGTACTCTATGTTTAACTATTGGTAAAGCAACAAATCTGTCGTTGAAATTCCGATTGAAGTATTTGAACAGGTTTTATCTATACCTTTCTCAACTAATTGTGCAATCTTTCTACTACTAATTCAAAGCGTTCTTTTGTAATTCTGGGCAGTTTCCTCCCTAGGAACCCTGCAAAATGTTTAATATAAAAAACACTGCATTCTTAGATGTTGTCAGAGCTTTATCTGTAATAATCTACTTACCACTCAATCATCAGCAGCCGGTTTAAACAGTCTTCCCCGCATGCCAATACTCCCCTTGATCGCTCTTCTCTGGGCAGCACCGGGCATTCACATTGCATTCTCTTGATATCTCGATGAGATTTGCTCTTCTTCCTGCAAAAAAAACATTTACAAATCTTTCAAAGCTCAAGCCTGACAGCAATTGATTTTTCTTAATTATGAGGTTATTCTTTGTGCAAACAAAATAATTTGCTATGTTTATCAAGCTGGACAACAACTTACCTCTCAGTCAGATACATGTTTTCCTCAATCAAGTCAAAGTAAGGCGGCATCTTCTTAGACCTGGCATACTCTTTCCATCTATTGGCGTCTCGAAAGTCTCGCAGATTGAGCATTGGACGCTGCACCTCAGCTTTGGCATGACTTTCCTTTGAGACGTCAGCATCTCCTTGACGCTCCCTTTTGCCTGCCGGCCCAGCTTCTGCCTCGTTGTCTGAATCCGACTCAATCTCTGGCCGCCTTTTCTTGGGAGGGCCCCGGCCTCTGTGTGGTCTAAAGTTGTCCTCTCTAGGGGGGTCGGGCAAGGCAGAGCCCCTGCTATTGCTGCTTATTTCATGCCCTTGTACAAAGCTTGATGACCCAGGAGGGTGAGGTCTACTGCATTCAACAGCTGTTTTACTGAGTTCAGATAGCTTATCCCCACTGTAGTCGTCGTGGTCATTAGTTAGAGAGTCAGGATGAATCTCACCTGCAAGATCCTGATAATGTTCATGCACATGGAGGTAGGGTTGTCTGCTAGTCTGTGTGTTTGGGGATTGGTGGTTCCAGGTGGCATTGCTCTGCCGGTGCTCCTGTTCCTTGAGAGAGGTTTCAGTCAGTTTAGTGTTTGGTATAGGTGGCCCATGACTGCTATCAGGCTGCTGGTATGTACTACTGGGCTGCTCTGGTTGCGAAAAATCCCAACCCAGGCTGAATCCGTTCCTGGCATTGACATTGTCAGCATTGGAGAAATCACCATGGTGGTAATGGGAGAACGTCCTTTCACCTCTGCTGCTTACATCATGCTGTTTTTGCTCTTGCTCAAACTGTCTGGAATTATCAAGGTCATGGGCGGGAGCTGTGGCACTGCCATGGGCGCCAATAAGACCAGCAGTGTATGGCTGCACACTGACAGAGTTTAAACCCTCCAAGTGACTGGTGCTATCAATCATATTACTCTGGGATTGACACAACATGCTGCTGTGGGACAATTCGTCTAAACCAGCACATGGAGCACTGGTCTCCATGAATGCCGTAGGACTCCCCTGCCTTTGTTGGGTGCCTTGATTCGGGATTGCATGGATATTCACATTCTGCAGTTCTGAAATAGTCATTAGACTGCATGGGGAAGCTCCTGTGTTATGTGAATCCATTGTCAGGGAAGAATTCTTTGGCACCACCACCACAGAGTGCAATCGTTTTATAGCCTCGCCGCAATCGGAGTCGTACTCCGAGTTGTCGCTGTCACTGACCTCGCTTTGTTCTCCTAATGCGTGCTGATTAAGTAATGCTCTCTTACTTAATTTGTTCTTGTGAGAGCTGCCCTTGGATTTGTCTTCATGATCATCGCCGTTCCAACGCTGCATCTTTGCAGCTTTGTCGACCTGTGATGTATCATTTCGGTGAAGAGGCTCATCCGTGTTTGCTTTTTGAGAAACTCTCTGTTTTAAGTCACAGTGGTCAATGCTGGTGCTCGCTTGTGAAGGCTCACTTTGGTCTTTGTAATTATCAGTGATGGATGTGCCGTCTGAGCCGACTCCCTGCTTAGAGATCTCAGTCTGCTTAACCAGTATGGAATGTGCTTCAGCTTCTTGCTGAATAGTATCTTTAATGTCAAAGTCTTGTTGGCTATTGTCTTTAGAAAACTCAATTTTTTTGACAGAGATCACTTTTTTTACAGTAGGCTTACTCTCTGTGCAAAGTGTCCTCTGTGAATTATCACTCTCTGAGTTGTCTTGCCCGACTATATCCCATCGGGACTTTTTGGAAGTAATGCTGCCCTTTTTAACAGTATTCAAATTTTGCTGTTCAAGTGTCAGCTGACCCTCAGAATCAAGACACGTTGAATGAGATATGAGCGGCAAACTTGTACCAGACAGATTGTCAACTGTCAAAACTTGAACAATTTCTGGTTTAGTGTTCTGCTGGACATCGTGGGTGACATACGCTGGTGGTATATCAGCTGTGTCAAGTATGGATTTTGGCCCGAGTGAGCAGTCAACAGCCTTCTTGTCCTGGGTGCATATCGTACTATCGTGACTACTGAATGAATTTAAGACAGCTGCATTTGAGTTCACATGTGGTTGAATATTAGAAGAGAGGTTATCCTTCACATTGGTCAAGTTTTCCAGGTCTGCATTAACATGCTTTAGGCTTTCACTTAAGGTTATAGCTGAGGTCTCATATTCAAGATCTGATTTAGTTTCTTTTGATCTCTTCGGTGACGATTCTTGCAAACTCTTATCAGTGCATGGGACAATCTCCTTAAAATCCTGACTACAATGTTCTATTTCAACTTGTTGGGGAACAGATTTTTCTTTTTCACTCGGAGAACACGATTCGGTGGTGTTTGTACACGTCGGTACATCGCCAGGGCTGTGAAATATGTCATTTGATTGTCTATCATGTCCGCTGGTTCTCTGAGAAGATCTAGAAGGGGTCATCTGCTTCGAGTCTGGCCTGCTGGTTTTCTTTCGTGAGTTTTTAGAGTTCTCCTCCAATCCAGATCTTTTGTCAGAGGCCTGTGATTTTCCCTTATGATCTGCCTCAGAGTCACTAGAGCTGCTTTTTTGCCGTTTTTCATATGTTTGAGAATGGGTATGCATACTGGAAGAAGAGGATTTGCTGTTGGTCTCTGACTTGTGATGGGTGCTAGATTTACGGTAACTGGAATCCAGATCAGGAGAGCACTTGCGCTGGGAATCAGAGTCTGATAATCGCTTTGAAGTCCTTTCAGACTTTGACAATTGTGTTCTTTTATCCAACTCTGAAGAGTGAGGCGAATCAGCAGATTTAGAGGCTTTCTCCGATTTTGAGTAGGAAGAAGATTTAGACTCTTTGTGCGAGCTCGAATGGGCGGACAGTCTACTCGAGTCACTTGTCCTTGTCCGTGTCTTCCTATGGTCATCCTCGGAGTCAGAACTGTCCCGAGTTCTGTCAGTGCGAGAGCGAGAACGTCTTCTTTCTCTACGTGGAGAACTCCGGTGAGATCTTCGATCAGAATCATGATAGTACGACCTTTCGGAGCGTGATCCTCTGTCGCCTCGGGATCTCTCTGATCTGGAGTGAGATGAACTTGTTCGAGACCCTCTTGATCTAGAACGTGATCTAGACCTGGTCCTCCTGCGATCTTTTTCTGATCGAGACGAACGTGAGGATGCGTGTCTGGAATCACGGTCCGTTTTGGAGTAACTAGAAGACCTTTCGTGATTTTCTGACCACTTAGAGGAACTTTTTTCCTTTTCCTCCACATGTGGACCAGATGAAGGCTTTTTTACCTCTTTGCTTCTGCTGTCAGAGTTTCTTTTACTTTTGGAGTCAACTGATTTGTGACTAGAAGACATATGGCCTGAATCTCCATCAGATTCTGAGCCAGGGGGAGCACTATCAGATTGGGACCTGGTTTTCCTTTTCTCTACCTTACTATCCTGCTCAGCACTGATGGAACTCTCTCCATCTTTTCCTGAGGAAGCAGGGGGCTTCTTGGGGCTAGGGGTTGCCTTTGTCTCAGGGACTTCAATGTGAGAGTTCTCAGAGGGGCAGACACTGACAACATTCTGAGGCTGGGGTACTGGAAATTCAGTTACACTTGTTGGTTCCTGCAGAACCTGCAATTGAGGAGAGAGAGGCTCTTCTGGCACAACAGATGTTGGTTTCTCCTCAGTCACAGAGACACTGAGAATTTGCTTCTTGAAATGCATTTTCGCCAAGTCCGTTGTCTGTTTGGTGGCTGAGCAGACTGGTGTTTCAGAAGGTGTCTCTGTTATTGTTGGCACAATGGGTGTCTGGTTTTGCTCAATGTTGCTGTCCGTATTCTGCCCTTCTTTGTCTGAGGTTGACTGTGATAGGGCAGCATTAGGCTCAGCGCCAGACTTGTCAGGACTGGTAGGGATGAAGAACGGGCTATGCAGTGGCTTCTTGGTCGGTGCGAAGCTGAAGGACACTTTCTGACGACCCTGATCTTCTAAGTTGACCTTCATCTTGGTCCCTTTAGGCAAGAGATGGTTGGATAGCATGACTCTGGGGGACAGGCTTTTGATTAGAGCTGCCTTGGATAGGCCCTCCACCTTCACCTACAATAAAAAGGGAAACCACTTGTAACTTGAGTTTTTTGAAAATTGTGAAATTAGACATAGGGGTTATCAAATTTGTTAAACTTACCGAGGCACCACTCCCCTCTTCTCTATGGTCACACAAGAGCATGGTGAGAACATAAAAAGAGAGGAAAGACAGATATCAGTTTATACAGTCCCGCAGTGCCACAACTCTAACCATTCTTTCAACATGTTTAACATTTAAGAACTACCAACCGAGGTCCCTGAGAAACCTGAGAATAAACTACTGTAACAAACAACCATCACAGCAAAATTTCTTCTAAAAATATACTTAGTTTTGTAATTTATGTCATCAAACAATACGTTTATTAGTTAAGTAAAGTTACAGTTAATTTGCATGTTGTATAAAAAGAAAATAGACAGAGCACATGAGAAAATGTGTCTGCTGCATCTGTGCCTGTCTCCTTCAAAATTGTCACTGTCACTGACAGGGTGCCCTTAGCCCCCTGATAGTATGTGTTACTTTAAATTAGGACGAACCCAGGGCAAACATTTTATCCATCTATTTGATGTTATCTATTAAAACCGTATAGGCTGCAATTGCAATTTTTGACTGGGGTCCCCCAATTATTATTATTTATAAAGATTATATGGAAACAATGTTATGAAGTCAGTAGGAAAAAACTGAAATCACAAAGTCATGACATATTGGAATGATAGAATCATGCACCTGTGAGATATGAAAAAATAAAGTATACCTCTAGGGTCTAGGGCTCAGTTGGTATGAAGTGGGTTAAGAAGATCAGGATGGATAAGAATCCAAAATTCTCAATGTGGCATAAAGGGATGTGAACATGTCCTTGAACATATTGTGTGAGCTCCTAACTGTTAATGACATTGAAGCGCAACACCTGCTGCCAAATCTACAACCGTGTAAGGTGTACTCTTTCCACGTGCTGCTCTTGTAACTCAGTTGCTCAACTGTATATAAATACTCTATGGTGTTGATGGTCTTTAATATTTAATTAACTAAAACTTGAGGCCAAGTGCTTAACTGCTTCTTCTGTTCTGGGAAAGTTCGATAAAACAGCTCAGTTATAAATAAAATATTCATTTAAGAACCAACTCCGGTTCTAAAGCCAATACCTTGCTCAACAGCAGGAGCATGTCTTTGGTGTATCAGAAAACTGATGCACCCCAGTGCTCGCGTATGCGATCAAAAATCTGCTATTTTCATTGGTCGCACCAGTTCACCTGACATTTAGCAGCTCAGTCTCTCTGTGTGTAGGTGTTAAATAGTGCCCTCGTCGAGCAACATCACAACTTTAGAACAAAACGGTAATGCAAAATTTGAAGAAATTAAATGAAGAACACTATTGATTGTTCCTCATCAAGAAAAAGCTGTGGTGCCTGTTACACCTGTCCCTGATACTGAAAGACCAACCTAGATCTGACATTATCGGTGGAGGGAACTGCTGCGCCACCCGTCTCCCCTTTCCCGAGTAAGATGCCTGATACTGACAAGAGGCCTTTCCGCAATGCAGAACAGGGATGTTAAGTGGGGGGTCGATTGCCCCTTGGACTTCCTACTTTCTGCGTCCTTCTGACCCAACATCTTTGGTAATAGATAACAATAATTTACATAATATGATAAGAAACAAGAAAGGTTGATTGGAACTGACAAAAAAGGTGACGCTTAAATGCAATATTCCAACTAAATGAAATGGTTAATGGCAACGGTTCAACTATTGTAAAAAGTTAGTCCGGAGCAATGTGCCGATAGGATAACCATGCAAAAATGAAAAGATAAGATAAGATAAGATAAGATAATCCTTTATTAGTCCCGAGCATGCAAGCTCAAACAGGATGGACAGGATTGAAATTAAACCCCAGGATCTGTCTCTCATTGTGAGGCTACTGTACAAACAATGCAGAGAAAAGCAAAGATGGACCTTTTGTTAACTATAAAATAGGTGTCCAATAAGATAGGCTCCACAGTATTAGCCTAGCTTGCAACAACATACCTCCAATGTCTAAGCTTTTCATTTCCTGCTTAATTCAGAAATCCATTTTTGTAAGAAAAGAATATAGCAAAGGTCCCTGACCAAAAATTAAGCATCATTAATTTATCACAAATTCAATATTGCTGCTATGACTTTGGAGTGCTGCAATACCTAAATGGAATATATGCGAGGGTCCCTTTAACAAGGATGGAAATAACCTCAAACTCACATTATATATATATATATATATATCTTATATTGTCTACATAGCTGCGCTTGCATCTGGTGCAACCAATTAAAAAAAAAAGAATTCACATAAAAAACAAAGAAAGATGCAAATATTTAACATGTAAGAAACATGATTCCTTATAGTGTGTGTATTTTCCTTAGGGTAGGCTAAATATGGGTGCTTAGCAACAATTGGGTCATTTAATCCTTTGGGGTTTTATTTTTTTCCTTTTCTCTTTGTGACCTTCAAAATGAGACACGTCTGCTGTGACATTCTGTTATAAAGAAAGGGCTATAACAAGCAGATTTCACTCAAATGATTAATGAACTGGGCCTACTAGACCAAGAACTTTGCCTTTAAGCTTGGTGTTGCATATTTTACACCAAATACAATAATGTTATTCCAACTGTAATGAAGAACTATTTCATATTTCAAGATAATAAATATGAACTGCAAGCAGCATTGAACATAACGCCCAAGCAAAAGCAAACATTGCTGTCATCCATCGTTTATATAAATAGTGACTTCAACTGATACCTGATCACAGGACCTGGAATAACCTTTCCTACTAATTATGTAATTTTGTTCATGCAAGAAATATAAATTTAAAATCTTCACATTATATTTAGAGGTGTTTCATTGTATACTACGGTCACTGCAACTGATGTATGGATAAAAGAATATGAAAACAACATGGAATAAATGTATAAAATCAAAAAGAGCCCAGAACATTTTGCAGAGGATAGTCTTGTAGTTTTAATTGTCAAGTAACTATCAGTGCATAAATAATGACAATGCCTTGGGATTGGCATGACCTTGACATTAAGATGGTTTAAAAGTAAATAAATGCCAGAAGTATCTGAACAGTCTGCCTCCAAAACAAAATACATTTTGGAAACTATACGGAAATTATTTACAATTTCATATCAAAATACTCAAAACAACACATACACTGTGAGTTGCATTATGTGCGGTCTAATACCTGATCTCTGAATGGAGCAGAGTGTCCATTGAGAAACTCGTCTAGGAATAGTAGGCCTGAAGAGGCTGCTGGCCAAGAATAATCCAAATCAGAGAAATGAGCCCTCCAAAGTGACGCCACACCTGACAAAAGAAAAATAGGGTTGCAATGAACTGAGTCTGGCTTGTCCACAACAGTTTACAGCTACTCTGTCAGGAACGTTTGTTATTTTGGCACCATGAAATAGAAGTTGACATATTAACAACAGGTCATGTTTTGCAGTGAATGTGGCTGGAGACTCCTGTTATCTGTGGTTGCAATGTGGCAGAGATAATGTTAACAGTTTCACCTCTTCTAGGATTCCTTTCCTCAGATCGGTGGGTTGCTGTCTCTACTTATGTCGCTTTGGTAACAACACAAGTAAAGCTCAATAACACTACCATGGTAGGTGAAAACATGGATGCAGGGTGAGCTCAGAACACGCATCTCATTATGGGACATGTAACGTTAACGTTACAGCAAGCGGCCTCCAGGAAACAAAGGCTGTCTGTAAAATGAGGATGTATGTGTAGGAACACCTCGACCCCTTTGTGAAGACGACCGACTGTCTGTAGGCTAATTAGGAAACTAACTAAAGCATGGCCTGTGCGGGAGAACGGATCCAGCCTGAATATGGCCTTTAAAAAGAAGATGGTTGTATCCACTATAAAGCGAGTAGAGTCGATGATGTGGAGCAAACCTCACAATACAGTGACAGACACACCGAGCTGTGCTCAATACTCACACTACGTAACACACACAGGTAGTCAGCCTGCAGGTGGGATGACATGCACATGGCTGCTACACTGTAACGCTGATTTAAACTAAATATCACAGCCGGCTAAAGCTAAGCTAACGTGTGTGAGCTAGCATGAACAGAGATAGCTTCACTCCTGCTGTGCTGCCTGTAACTCGTGTTGTTATCTTATCAAACACACACCTGTGATCGGGGGTGAAATGTGCCAGGTGTGCAGCACAGGTAAACACATTTGTGTAAAGGAAGACGGAACTCTGCTAGCATCAGCGGCTAATGCTAGCTAGGTTAGCTCCGTGCTAGCGGCCACCGGGCTGCTGTTGTTAGCTTCACTACCGGCCGGTGTCGGTGTCTGTGTCTGTGTCTGTGTACCGACGGCACCGTGTCCATCACAACCAGCTCGTTACTGTTGTTATTAAACAATAAGTCGTGGTTATCTGTGTCCGTGTTTCTGTGATGGACCTCGAGTCTCTGCACCGGCTTCGCTAGCATGCTAGCTGGATGTTTTGTCTGCTTGTGGCTAAACACCGTCAACACCGTCACCACCATCAGCAGTCCGCGGGTACTCACTTCACGAGGTGCTGGAGGTCACAGGGTTCCCCCATTTTCGAAATCACCGGGAATCGACCCTCTGAAAAAAACATCAAGCAGCAATGCAGAGCGACGTCAGGTCCGTACGGAGCTGTCGGAAACGGTCGCGGCTCCGCTGCGCCCCGGCTGCTGCCCGGGGAAGCTGGTACTATCGAGCTAGCACTAGCTAGCACTAGCTCACACAGCTAGCACGGCAGCGGAGAGGAGGCTAGCACGTCTCCACGACAACCAGGCTCCACTAAAGAGTCCTAACGGAGACCGCCGGTGGGCTACCGGCAGAGACGACCCCCGGACACGTCTGTGGAATACCTGTTATTGATCACACTCACACTGGTCACACTGGTCCTCAGCGTCTCTGCTGGTGTGGCCGCTGCTTCAACAACATCACATGATGGAGGCACTGCGGGTCCACCAGCAACCATAGTGACATACACAGCATAATACATGTGTGTGTATATATATATATATATATATATATATATAGATACAGAGGGACAACTTCACTTGGTCTGAATATAGACCTATGAATAAAACAATATACACACATAAAACTAGTCCTATAGGCATACAGAGGGACAACTTCACTTGGTCTGAATATAGACCTATGAATAAAACAATATACACACATAAAACTCCCAGTCCGACAATATGCTGCTGTCAGGCAGCACAACCAGTGGATCCCAGTAGACAACAAAACAAAACAAAACACTAACTAATAAATCTGTGCAATACTATAACTATAATTATTCTGTCTATTTATAAGATTCTTTTTTACTTACTTTAAAATACTTGTTTATTTTTTCTACTATGTACCATGTTTGCACTATATCTATGCTGCTGTAATCCTGTACATTTTCCCCGCTGCAGGACTAATAAAGGATTATCTTATTTTATCTTATCTTATCTTATTTTATCTTATTATCTTTATAGCACAATCAGACAGAGGGACAACTTCACTTGGTCTGAATATAGACCTATGAATAAAACAATATACACACATAAAACTAAGATGCTGCTGTCAGGCTGCACAACCAGTGGATCCCAGTAGACCACAAAACAAAACAAAACAAAACAAACTAATACATCTGTGCAATACTATAACTATAATTATTCTGTCTATTTATAAGATTCTTTTTTAGTTATTGTGGATTTTCTTACTTACTTACTTACTTATTTAAAATACTTGTTTATTTTTTCTACTATGTACCATGTTTGCACTATATCTATGATGCCGTGGTGACGCCAACTCGGACTGTGAGGAATCTGGGTGTGACCCTGGACGACCAACTGTCGTTCTCAGCAAACATTGCATCGGTCACACGCTCCTGCAGACTCCTCCTCTACAACATCAGGAGGATTCTCCCCTTCCTCACTGAGGAGACGGTGCAGGTGCTCTACAGGCTCTGGTCATCTCCCGCCTGGACTACTGCAACTCACTACTTGCCGGAGCCCCGGCGTCGGCCATCAGACCTCTGGAGCTTGTCCAGAAAGCTGCAGCTCGTCTGGTGTTCAATGACCCAAGTTCTCCCACACAACTTCCCTTCTCCGTTCTCTACACTGGCTCCCTGTAAGAGCTCGCATCCAGTTTAAGACTCTGGTGCCTACAGGGCAGTGAAAGGAAGAGCTCCTTCCTATCTCCAGGCCTTGGTCAAGCCCTACACCCCCCCACCACTCCTCTCTGCTGCCTCGGGGCGATTGGTTGCCCCGTCGCTCAGAGGTCCCTGCGGCCGATCCACCCGGTCACAGCTTTTTTCTGTCCTGGCCCCTCAGTGGTGGAATGAACTCCCCACTGACGTCAGGACAGCAGAGTCACTGCCCATCTTTAGGCGCAGGCTGAAAACTCACCTCTTCAAGAAGTACTACCCGGAGCCTTCCTCGTAGCACTTATTGTATTCGTATTCGTTTACTGCACTTATCCTATTCGTAGTAGTTTGTAGCACTTATTATATTCGTATCAGTCTGTTGCAATTATTGTTTTCGTAGTAATTTGCCTCTGCACTATACTTTTGCTCTGGTTTATGCTTTAAGATGCTTGTTTAAGAAAGGAGATGCACTTATGACTTCTGGTGACTAGTAGTTCTCTTGAATACCTATGTTGAATACACTTCCTGTAAGTCGCTTTGGATAAAAGCGTCTGCTAAATGACTGTAATGTAATGTAATGTAATGTAATGTAATGTAATGTATGCTGCTGTAATCCTGTACATTTTCCCCGCTGCGGGACTAATAAAGGATTATCTTATTTTATCTTATCTTATTATCTTATCTTATCTTATTATCTTTATAACACAATCAGACAGAGGGATAACTTCACTTGGTCTGAATATAGACCTATGAATAAAACAATATACACACATAAAACAGATAAAGTACTTGACACACTGCAATTATCACAGTCCGACAATATGCTGTTAACACAATCAATTATGACGCTGTCTCATAGCTGTTCATGAGCAGGTTCTCTGCAGATCTCTAAACATAATTTGCTTTCTCTTGAAAACAATCGGTATGTTTTAGATTGATCAATTGCAATTGATTCCCAGCTATTGTGGAAGAGTTGTGCATCATTAAATATGTCTAAAGCCTGTCAGAGAGAGGGATAAGGTCACATGTAGGATGGACTAGACCAGGACAAACATGACCCAACACCACATGTTGTACCTGAAAGGAACAAAGTGTAATGATGCTGATGGGTGGTAGCTTCATGTGGAGAAAGAGACATATTCACATGTCTACTGGAGATGAGGGATACGCATTTGCAGGAAAAGGGTCTCATGTTTACATGAAATAACCTATCCAGACATCATTTATACATTAATAATATTACCCACCCGATACAGTGGGTGGCAGCATTCACCCATCACGCGTCACAGACGGCATTACATTCAGGAGGAAGAAGAACATTCCCCCTCTGAGAACAACACGAAGCGAAACGTGACTGATCTGAGTCGCTGTCTCGCGTTTGCACCAGTCACTGTGCTTGTTAACTGTGTAAGTGCTATCGTTGTGTCGGCAGCTAGCTATACTGTGGTGTTGTTTGGGAAGAGGACAGTACCACAGCTCGGTGCTGGCCTTCAGAGACGGGGACGCTGCAGCTAGAGGCCTAGCTAGCTAGCTATGTGGCTATCGATGGCTAGCTAGCTAGCTATGTGGCTACCGATGGCTAGCTAGCTAGCTATGTGGCTATCGATGGCTAGCTAGCTAGCTATGTGGCTATCGATGGCTAGCTAGCTAGCTATGTGGCTATCGATGGCTAGCTAGCTAGCTACGTGGCTATCGATGGCTAGCTAGCTAGCTACGTGGCTATCGATGGCTAGCTAGCTAGCTATGTGGCTATCGATGGCTAGCTAGCTTACAGCGACATTATGCTGAGCTATGCTTCTTTAAGTTAATGCCCTCGTGTTGGATTAAGCCGGCTACATGTCACTCACGTAATCTTCTTACCGGCCATTGCTATTTGTACAATGCTAGCCGTGACACGGAGTAGCAACATGCTAACGTTAGCCCATAGGAAACGTTTCTGAACGTTCGATGCCAACGGCAAAGTGCTCATTAACGGTCGTATTGCGACAACAATAAGACATGTTAGTTGGATATGTGTCATTCATTTGGGACTGGTGCATTATGGAGTTGGTTCTGATGGCTTATAAGCCTCAGTTTACCTTCATTTAATTGCCTGAAAAGCTATTTTTTTCTTCTCATGACAGTTGGCATGTTGTGTTCTACTAGAATGGAGCCAACCATAGCATAGCCGTTAGCATAGCCGTTTGACCGTTTGAACGTTTGAACAGGGCCCTCTTCCCCTCTGCCCGTCCGGAAGGAGCACACAGTCCAACAGGAAGTGCTTTTCCATTGGTTTCAGCTCATCTTAGTGTTTCAGCTCATTTTAGTGCTCTGTCAAAAAGCAACTCGTGGCCAATGCGTCATAGCAAAACGCTGAGTTTTAAAATGTGAATGTTTCCTGTTGGTTCACTTTTGGTCTGACTATAGAACTTTGCCATCCAGCTGCCGCATAGCATTTCCTTCACAGGCTATGAGGTTTGGAAGTTCCACCGGGCATACAAAGGATTATGAAACATGAATGTAGTAAAATATGGCATACGTTTGACAGCTGTATGGTGTATGAAAATCATTTTGCTCACTTCTGGGTGGGAGACAGTTTTTCCCACGTGACGGCACATAAAACGCAAATGTAATGAATAGGAACTCTGAAGAGAAGGCGATTACACTTTCTACAGAACAACTACGAGACTATACTTCATCCGTTTGCGCCAGAGTATACAGAAGAGGAAATGTTGCTGAGGCGAGCAGAGCATGACAGGGCAACAAGAGGGGACACTGCCGCTATTGGATTAACCAGACCGCCAGCCTCTGGAATGAACAGACTGCAGCAGTGGTGTAGATTGCCAAACAATGCAATCCGCAACTTTGTTTGTTCTGCCATGAATGGGATATTTTGTTAGAGCAAGGTTGTGATGCAGTCGATGAACCTTTGAGGGACAAGACATCCTGATTTCTGCGCTCTCTCGCAAATGTGCAGTTAAATTTAGTTGTGCGTCCATGTAGCTAGTATGTTTTGTTTGCCATGGAAATTAGTCCTAAAATAGAATATTGTTTTACCTGCAAAGTCATAATTACTGTGATTGACAAGGCAGACGTGTTTTGGCTAGTAAAGCACCATTTTGAAAATGTCAACAATTTGGCAAATTTCTAATCTATACCCGACTGTATCTGTGGTCATGTACAGAATGTCAATTTCCATGATATATAGGCTCAGAGTTTAAGCTTTAAAACGGGCGCAACAAACGCAAGCATTTTTGATGAGTCCATTGTTGTAATAACACCACGCCGTGACCGTGTTGGTGAATTTCAGCCGAATGCGTCCTTGGTTGCTGGCAGTGAGGGCAGCCGTTCAAAATGCAAATAGAACATGTAGACATATTTTTGATAACGTTTGTAAAAGGGTCTATAAGCAGATGGTATTTATTTAGTTTGATCAAAAAAGCAAAACTACTGATTACTATTACCACACTGTAATAGTGACATTGACTAAATTACAATGTTTTTGTCATTGTTTTTATAGTCAGTTTTGGTTTTTTTTGGCTTGTGGTTCTGTTGAGTGACAGATTTTGAGCTGCTTTGGTTGGATCGTAGTTTTTTGCTAATGATAACAGTGATATTTGTCTTGCTGAGTAGTAACTGTGTCCCAATTGAAGAACTGCCTTCTTTCACGTCTGCTATTCAAGACCTAATTCATGATGGATCAACAAGGCTGTCCCATTCCGAAGGACCCTCCAAATACATTGGAAAAAAGGCCTGGTGTTATTGATCATTTTGTTGGTTGAATAAGTGGAACTACTTGGTGGTAATCTTGAAAATCTCGGACATACAATTGTGATGGGCAACACCTGGATTCACCACTAGGATCATAATCGTGAAATTGTGGCCATGGGGAGTCCCTTGTGGACTGTCGCATTCTGTGAGCTGACGCATTTTCAGTCTATTAGCCTACAGCCTCCGCAGGCAACAACTCTATCAGCATATTTCATTTGCAAGATGAATATTTGGAAAACCTGTTAAGCCAGTCTGAGAACCACTCTCAGAATTACTTGAATTTTACTGCTTTAGTTGAATTGTATATGATGAATTTTAATATTTAGCCTATGTTGGTTTTTTTTTTTTAGAAGGGTCTGATAAGGTTGATCCAGAACAATAGGGAAATGATTGTGCCAGATAGATTGTGTTGCTTTGTGTATTTTGACTCGCTGCCCTTTTTCCTTTTAAGCCAACGTTGGACTGCATTTTTGCATGTACTGGTGATGGGGGTGCCATTGGTGTTTTCAAAAATATCTTAGTATAAATGATTGTGTGATAAAGCGATGAGTCTTGTGTGGAATTTGATTGAGTATAAAGTGATTGCAATTTGGGTTTGAATTGTTCGAAAATAAAGGGAAGATGCTCTGCATTTATATTGTGGGTTGGGACTTTACACTCTAGAGCGTGAGCTACGGTAAATGTACAATTGTTATGTCAACCCCACCAATTTGATTTCACTGTCAGTTGTAAAAGCGAGTGTTGTGGACACTTTTTGCACTGGTGTCCCTTGTCTCTGATGTCTTCTGTCTCACATTGCTATTCCAGTTCAGTGGCTTTATAACGGAATGCCAGGAAGTGGACGCAGAGCTAGAAAAGCTCTGTTGGCAATAATGCTATTCTATACCCCTCTGTCTGCAGGTGCTGTTGTTTGTACTTCAGCATGGCGGTCGTCATCCGTTTACAGGGACTAAGGGTCACAGCAGGTTCCGAGGATATTCGCAAGTTCTTCACTGGCCTCAAAATTCCGGATGGAGGGGTGCATATAATTGGTGGGGAGCGAGATGAAGCTTTCATTATCTTTGCTTCGGATGAAGATGCAAGAAGAGCCATGACACGGTCAGGAGGTTGCATCAAGGGGTCACCTATTACTTTGCTACTAAGTAGTAAGGCAGAGATGCAGAACATTCTTGAAAAAAGTACAACCAATGTTGAGCTGGATCAGAAGAGGCGACTCGAGGAAAATGCAAGACGCGCTAGAAGATCTGTGGACCCTGAGGTGGGCAGGAGATCAGCTAGCAGATCGGATTATTCTCCCGTCCAGCACCAGAGGGCTTCAAGCACTAATGACTTTGTGCATGTGTTTCTGAAAGGAATGCCTTTCTCTGTGACCGAAGAGGAAGTCCGTGACTTTTTCTGTGGTTTACTTATTGATGAAATGATCTTATTGAAAAATGGAAATGGTTCAAAAAATGGGAAAGGTCTGGTCAAATTCGCAACAAGAGAGGATGCAAATGAAGCCCTGAAGAGGGATAGGGGGTACATTGGGTCGAGGTATGTGGAGATTTCCACAACAACAGCCGACGATTGGCGTCGGGCTACGGGTAAAGTGTCGATGGCTGTTAACACGGCTGATAACTTTGAAAGGGACCGGTCACCTGTTCGCCAGCAAAGGAATCCACATCATGTGAGGTCACAATCGCCTTTGGCTCAGAGGCCCGTTGCCTCCTCTGATGATGAGTACTGCGTTTTGGTAGAAAATCTGTCATATACAGTGGAAAAAGAAGACATAAAAAGGCTCTTTCGCAATACAAAGCTTGAGGATGACCAGATCCTGTACTTAATTGGCAGTGATGGGAGAAGAACTAGATCCACATTTGTGCTGTTCAAGACTTTGCGTGACTATTGTGATGCCTTATCTCCTGAAAAAAGGCAGTTTTATAACCGATGGATTTATACAAAGCCAATCTCAAGAGAGAAGATGATCAGTCTTCTGGAATCTCAGGGCGATGATATCGGACCTCCTGGAAACTCTGAAATGTTTCAGGAGAGGCCTCCGTCTTATGACTCAGAGAAAATGTGTCTGTTTGTGCGGAACCTACCATTTGATGTACGGAAAGTTGAGATCATGGACTTCTTCCTTGGGTTTAATATCACAGAGGACAAGGTGTTTGTGCTGCGCGACCATGAAGGTGCTGGAGTTGGGAAGGCTGTGATTCTCTTCCGGTCTGAGGCAGAGGCTATGAGTGCACTCTCTCTCAATGGACAAAGGTTTCTTGGGTCAGAAGTCATACTGAAATGCATTTCACGTTCTCAGATGCAGCAGTTGGGTGTTGAGCCACCACTGGTGCAAGAGCCAATTGTGCAAGAGCCGCTGCCAAGAGAAGAGCGGTATTCAGGCAGGAGAAGCGAAGCATCCTACCGCCCCGGTGATACAGAATATCCTGACTTTAGGATTCCTCATGATGGTAATATGCCAATGAGTAACACGCAGGCTCAGGCCTATGGAGGCTGTGATTATGAGCCCTATGCAGTCAGCCCCTACGCCCCACAAGACAGAGGTAATGGTGTTCGGGGTGGCTTTGGTCCCCCAGTGCAGCCTTTTGACAGTCCCACCTGCGTTAGGCTACTTAACTTACCATTTCAAATCAGAACTGAAGAAATCTATGACTTTTGCTACGGATTTCGCATTATCCCTGGATCTGTCTTACTCCAGTATGACCAGAGCGGAAAATCTAAAGGCACCGCAACTGCAGTGTTTGAGTCCCGTCAGGAGGCGCTAACAGCAGTTGAGGAACTGAGTGGAAGACCAATAGGTCCAAGAAAAATACAGCTATTACTTGCATGAAAGAGATCTCTTCATGGAAACTTACCTGCCCTAGCAGTGTAGTTTGGACATGTACACAATGTTGATTTAAGGGAAGCAATGGGCCTTTCTTTAATTTTTTCATATGATCTTTATTTTGACTTTTTGTATGGCATGGCTTTATGTGATTACGACTACAATAAATTTAGCGATGTATATTTTTTCAATCTGTTTTTTTATTTTTATTATTGTGATTAGGAAATATAGTCCGACTATGGGTTTTGTATTCTATGCTCATCCTAAAGTGAAGCACTACATTTTTATTTTCTCAATAATTGAAATGTTTTAGTTTAATTTATCAGCAAAATAGCATTGCAAATAATGTATGTAAACTGCTTTTTACTATGTGCGGCTTGTGTGAAAAGTGTTGTTTTGATAAAAAATGCATACCTTTTGAATTGTCATTTTTTTCTTCACAGATCTGTCACATACAGTGTAAACAAATCAAATTTTGCTTGCCATGTTAATCTTATGTATATAACTTGCTGGTTATTCACCAATTAAAAGGAATCAGTTACTGGCACCTGTGAAGATTAGGTTCAATAGGATACCCTAAAGTGGTTTTCTGTATTAGTATAAAGTTGGGATATACAGTGTTTGCCTTTTATAAAAACTAATCAGTTCAATAGCAAGACTCTTTGAATGAGATAATCACTAGGATGAGGGATCATGGTGATAATCTGTAATGTGTGTTTTCATTATTGAGCTCACCCCTTTCCTCTAATAAAAGAAAAAAATGAACACAAAGAGTGACTTAACATACATGCATCACTATCCTTGGGTGTACAGCAAATACAATGTTATAAACCTAACAATGTATTCAGCTCATATATAATCCAGCATATTAGTTAATAATGCAACATTTGAGCTTCATTTTCAACATTTCTGAAAGATCTCAGAAAGACTCAGAAACAGGTGCAAAATTCACTTCAACAAGTATATATAAACACAAATATGTTGTAATGAACTGCTGTTGGTGAATATCTTGGTGAATAGTTTCATATTCCCTATTGCAGCATTACAACACATTGACGTGTTGGATAAAGTCTGAGCTAAACCTTTCTTATACACACTCTGTGTAAACACCATCCAAGACTAGGCAACGTATTCCTCCTACGGGCTCATAATGTTCACAATAGGTGTATTCGTACTAAAAATAAAAAAAAACATTTTATTTTGAAAAACGTTCCCCGGAAGTTATGGTTGTGCCTTGACTACGTCACCGCTGAGGGACCACTGCAGGCAGAGCAGCGCGGAGCACCTGCTGAGGACTACAGGTGAGCAACTCCACCTAAACGTCTCTGTTTGAGGTGAGGAGCTGTCGGAACTCTTTCCTCTCCGGTGAGAGTTATCTGCAGGATGAAGGATGAAACTATGAAACTATAGTTTAGTTCAGCCTCTGCAGCGGTGACGAGCAGCGCGTCACCGCGTTGACTGGATGGTTCTGTTGGTTCGTTGCTGTTAAACGTGTTGGACCGTTAGATGAACAGAACAGAACCGCTGTGAGACCAGGCAACCAGCGTTTACACCTGTTTACAAAGCTGCTATATTCATTCCCATTTAGACTTGTTTTTGAATTTTTTAACATGTGTTCACAGTGTTTAATAGTTGATGTTGAATTATTTTGCAATTAACCTACTTAAGCAAACTGCCGAGTTGAAGTGGATTCTGTTGCAGGGCTCGGTAGCTGCTGAGCTACTCCCTGCTCAATACCCTGCTATTATTAGCCTGTTTTTAAGTCATTTAGCTCATTCATACTCTCAAATTATGTAAAATACTTATTTATATTTGTAATGTTTTAAAAAAAAAAACTTTATTTCATACCTCTCTTTGAAAAAAGATCACTTGAAATCTGTCATCTTAATAGTAGTCCCAATACATCCTCAGACTCCTGAGTTAAGAGTTAACACCATAATACCATTCCTGACATGCATCTCGTAGCTGTGACCCACTAACCCTACAGCCTAACTTTTTAAAGCACTGGTTTCTAAAATATTCAAACATGAATGTCTGCCCGTAGTTCTGCAGCACTACTCAGTGAAGCCTAGCACGCCTTGCAGAGTGTAGTAGATTTAAAACGTGTTTTAACCTCATTGACACCAGAATGGAGGTATCGAGGAGAAGAATCCTCCAGAAACATCTGGAGCCTGCCAGACCCCTACGCCGCTGCATCCCTTATGACATCGGTAAGCAGTCTGCACCAGCTGGTCAAACTTTATATTATTAAATATATTTAAAAGGTGTCGATTTTAAATGTTTTGTGTCAATATATGCTTATATGAAAATGTGATCACTATAGAGCCCAAAATAAATGCTGCTACATGTGCCCAGACACTGATTGAAGAAGAGAATCAAGAGGTAAGAAATCCCAAAGAAAACAATATTTTAGGGTTGCAACATTTTCATATTTGGGGCCTTGAAAGCAGACAGTGTTTGGCTTTTTTGATTGATAAATGACAAACAATTTGATTGATATCAAAATTATTTATTATTTCTTTCGTCTGTCGTCGATCATTTCAGCCCTTCAATATTTTAGTCTCACTCATTCAGTGTTTTTTTCCCATTGAAATAACTTTAAATAAACCATTTGCCAGTTAAGCAGTTGATATAGACAAATTTAGATATTCTAAAACTTTTCTAATGTTGCACTTAATAGAGAACTATTGGCATAGAGGAGTTCTACAAGATTGTCAACCTCCACAAACAGAAAGAAGGTAAGACACAAAGTGTTTTTAATGACAAATTAAATGTACAAGTTTCTGCGCATCTGGAAGCTGGGTGCTTTTATTGTTATGCTTGTATGTGTACTTTGAGCAGGGAGGTTATTTTTCTCAAATTGTTAGTTACAGTAGCTCTTTGGCAAAAGGCCCATGCATTGACAGAATAACAACTCCTTTTTTATCTAATTTTACCTTTTATTTTACCAGGAATATTTCCATTGAGATACAACATCTGTTGTTTGAGAGTCCTGGCCAAGATGTCAGCATACAAAGTTTCACATAAAAGCAATATGCAACGGGCTTAAACCAAACAGAAAGTTACATCAAACCATGAATAAGACATGTTCAGTTAGAGGACATGTACATTCACTGGTCATATAGTCCTTAATTCTGTTTTTAAGATTTTCCATTTGAACTAATCTACTTTAAGGTTAAAATCACATTTTGTCTATCTTTTGATTTTTCCAGATTTTAACTTTTTAAAACTGTATATAATGAATAATCATTTAATTAATATTAACTTGTTTAATCTGTATAAATATATGTGTCTATATTTTCATAGGCCGGATATCTTACACAAGAGATTTTTTAATTGGTCTGGCAAATTGTCCTGAGTCCAGGAAGAAGCCCGAATTTTTGCCAGATCACCCCATTGTCCTAATGACGCCAGTAAGTTGTATGTTGCTGTTCAGTTTTATGTTTGCATCCTCCATAAATAATAATAATGTTGTTTGGATTGAATTATGTTTGTGTACAATATTAACAGAGAGATCTTGGGCACCTAAGGCTTCATGAAATGAAGTGGAATGGTGGAAAAGATGACATGTGAGTTTTGATGTTTTAATGTGAACGCATTGTGCCTTTTTGACATTAGTAAATGAGATAATCTAGATTAGGATTTCAGTGATTGAATGCATTATTAAAATAATGTCATTATTTTCTGTTTTAGGGTGGCAGAAAAGCTTCACTCACCTTAAGAAATTTGAACTGCTGTTCACAACCCAAAAGAGTTTTTGTTGTTTGTTTGCTTATTGCTTTTCTTGGTGAATTTAATTTAACTTGTTATATTTTGCATGTATATTATTTTTGAATGTGAATGTGACCAATAACAGTTTGAAGTGAAGTTGCACAAAGTCATAATACTAAACACCATTTTATTGGCTTAAGTAGGAGTACTGCTTTTTTGCTTACATATTCTGCTGTGTAAGACTTTGACAAGAGTGTATTTACATTTTGAAAAAAAAACATAAGACAATAATAGCTATTGGTCAGCTGTGGAATTAATGTTTCGTTTAAAGAAACTTGTGTGGAGGAATTGCCATTTTATGCAGACTCGGCATATTAGTGTCTCACTAAACATGTTAACTTCTCTTATAAAGGAATGTTTGGCTCAACAGTTTTGTGTGGCGACATTTTCTTTCTTACATGAAATTCAAACTTAAAGCTGCAGTTTTGAATATATAAACTATTTATCAAATGAGAAAGACATTGCTCAACAAACACAGAACATAGCGCAACTCTGCAGCACTCCTTAGTTCTATTGAGTATTTTAGCGTTTTTCGGCTGATAGTTGCTTAGTTTTCTGGCTCTCCGCTCTCATCCTCATTTTCAGCCAAAGTCTGTGAGTAGCTGGAGAAGATTTCCCCACAGTGATGGGTAGAGACCAAAACAGAGCTGGAGAAAAAAAAAAAAAAAGCTTTAAGTGTACAGCATCAATCCTTGTATTCTACTTTATATATAAATGGGTATGGCATGTCTCATTTCCTAGATTTTTCACGTGGTACATCATCACTACAAATTAATATTTCCACATGATCAAGCTTTTTCTTCCTTCCACCCTCTATGCAGCGAATGAGAATACTCTACACTGCAGGTATTTGTAAATGGAACCACGCATGACCACTGCACTCAATAGAAAGTAAACAGATTCAATTCAATTCAATTCAGTTTATTTTGTAGAGCCCAGAATCACAAATTACAAATTATTCAGTGACTGAAAATGTCCTTAGACATCACATCCTCTGTCCTTACACCCTCACATCCTCTGTCCTTACACCCTCACATCCTCTGTCCTTACACCCTCACATCCTCTGTCCTTCCCTCACATCCTCTGTCCTTAACCCTCACATCCTCTGTCCTTAATCAATCTGTCCTTACACCCTCACAATCCTCTGTCCTTAGACCCTCATCCTCTGTCCTTACACCATCCTCTGTCCTTAAAACATCCTCTGTCCTTACACCCTCACATCCTCTGTCCTTACACCCTCACATCCTCTGTCCTTACACCCTCACAGTCCTTAAACATCCTCTGTCCTTAGACCCTCACATCCTCTGTCCTTACACCCTCACATCCTCTGTCCTTACACCCTCACATCCTCTCTCCTTACACCTCACATCCTCTGTCCTTACACCCTCTACATCCTCTGTCCTTAACATCCTCTGTCCTTAGACCACATCCTCTGTCCTTAACCCTCACATCCTCTGTCCTTAAACAAAACAGATCTGTCCTTACACCCTCACCTCCTCTGTCCTTACACCCTCACATCCTCTGTCCTTAGACCCTCACATCCTTGTCCTTACACCCTCCATCCTCTGTCCTTAATCACATCCTCTGTCCTTAAGTCCTTACACCCTCAAGCACGTCCCTGTCCTTACACATCCTCTGTCCTTGAGACCCTCACATCCTCTGTCCTTAGACCCTCACATCCTCTGTCCTTAGACCCTCACATCCTCTGTCCTTACACCCTCACATCCTCTGTCCTTACACCCTCACATCCTCTGTCCTTACCCTCACATCCTCTGTCCTTAGACCCTCACATCCTCTGTCACAGGAAAAACTCCCTGTCCTAAAAATCCCCTTTACAGGGAGAAAAAACCCCTTTAACAGGAAGAAACCTCTGGGAGAACGACAGAGGAGGGATCCTTCTCCCAATGTTATTCAAAGTATTTTTTTCAGTCATTCAGTGACTGAAAAAGACTTCAAGTGTTTCATTTTTACAGACCCAGAGAACAAAACAGTACTTAATAATTTAACATCACAATTTTTTCAAGATATTGTACACCATTCTTCAAAAAAAGAACTTGAATTCAACTGTAGTTTACAACAGTAAAAGTTGTGAACTTTGGAGCATGATGAGTGATTTCTGACTCTAATGGTGAGTTTAAATGAACAAAACAGATGTTTTTATGTTCACACCCCGGTGTGCTTTTCCGTGCGGCCATGAGTGAATAAAGCGAAAGCACGTCTGCTGGTTAGTCAGCTCTGTGTGAGCAGCTCTGGTCCTCTGATGATGAATGGGCTGTCCGGACCTGCTGACGTCACCGGGAAACCGAGAAACCGGCAGTGAAACAGCAACACACCGACAGGTAAAGGTCCGTCCAGGGTTCGTTCTCCGGCTGGTTTATCCTGAAGGTGATTCAGAGCTCATAGTCTCTCTCTCTCTCTCTCTCTCTCTTCCGCCTTTCAGCGACAGAGAGCCGCAGTGTCCGTTCAGAATATAGACGTGTTTACCGTGTTTTAGATATATAAGATCCTTATAAGTATCCTAACTGTGTTTGAGGTGAGGCACTTCTCTTGTTCTCGGTTACTGACTCACAGCTTTCTGTTTCAGGAAAAATGAATTCAAAGGAAGAGAAGTGGAGCGAATCATGCAGCAGGTGAGTTCAACTAAAGGAACCATCAGTTCAGTGTTGTGAGAACAGAGGTAGAGGTAGAGGTAGAGGTAGAGGACTGTCAGGTTCTGCTGTCCGGTACATGTGATGAGGACACAGGCTGGATGTGTTCTAGTTATATGTTAAATGATTGTACTTGTCTGTGGTTCAGTTAGGCCTGTATACGTGATTACATTACAATGGTATTTGAAATGGCAGTACATTTACAATCTACATAGTTTACAATTAATAGTTGAAATGAAAATTGAAAAGGCAGATTACATTACATTACATTACATTATATTACATTACATTACATTACATTATATTACATTACGTTACATTACATTACATTACATTACATACATTAGCAGACGCATTTTATCCAAAGTGACTGACTCACAGGAAGTGTATTCAACATAGTATTCAAGAGAACTACTAGTCACCAGAAGTCAGGGCAGATAGACTTCTGCTTAAATGGTCATTTCACGTGAGTCACATTTTCTCACTTAATTCATTTCCTCACTCTGACTTATGTAATGTAATGTAATGTAGAGGTTCTCTAAACTCAGTTGCTTGGGTTCACCCAGCTAAAAGTAGAAATCAATTTCATTAATTCAAAAAATAGTGTGTTTAAATGAATAAATGAATGAATTAGGTTAGATTCAGTGCTATTTGGTAAATAAAAGAAACTCCTCTGTATTATGCAATACAGACTACATCTTCCAAAATGTCCATTTAATTAAATCAACACTTTTCAAACTGTTTAAACAAAAACTTTAAAAAAAATGTTCTCCCAGATGTAAGAAGGACTAACTGCTGGACCGTTATTTGACTGTATTTTTAGCTAGATGTACCTAATGAACTGTATATATTATATATATATATATTATATTAGTGTATATATTGTTATATTGTAGGAGTGTGGGAAACACGGAGTAAATAACCGTGGGCTTTATTTCACACTCTGCATTCGCTCTGACAACAACAACACACACACGCGTCCCCGTCCCACCTTATACACGTCATCAACCCGCTAACGGTCATGGGTAATGTAGTTGAATCAACCTAACAAGTAAATATAACGTCAATATAACAAGGCTAGCACATTGTGAACTCTGACCAGTGTTGTCCTGCTAGTGAGTGGTCACTACAATATATAACTGTATGTAGCAAGACTATGATACCCTGATACAATGTAGGAATGATTTATGTATCTGCTGCTCAAAGCATGATAATAATAAAGGATTATCTTATCTTATAAACCTCCATTTGATGAACTCAACAGTAATGGTTTGTAGCAGAAAAAGGTTGTCAGGCCTGGCTGCAGAGCCGGAGGTTACAACATTGTAACCCTAGTTCTAAAAGCATAGACAGAACTATCTACCAAGGGGGCCCTGTCTCTTTTTTACCTTCTTTTTTTTCAGTACATTGACAGCAAAAACTAGAGTCAGTTTTTTTGTATGTGCAGACACCTTGGCCAATAAACCTGGTTCATATAATTTACAACCGGAAGCATTTGCATGGCTAGATAACACGGGGTTAAGTGAGAAAATGTGTATTTTAGATTTGGTTGATTTGACCTGGAATGGAGATGACCAACTTTCCCATTTAACAAGCCACTACATGAATGAGGTGAAATGAAATTGATTATCAGCCTACAACTAAACTTCTATAATCTTTTATCCCCCCTAAGCCCTGTTTTTGTGCACAACCCACACCTGGAAGGGATGAAGGATGACATCCTCTACCACTTTGGTTTAGGAACCGGAACTCACGACCTACCAGCTATGTTTGGTGATGTCAAAGTAATCATTTTAATGATGTAAAAATATCTATATTTATATAATATACATATCATATACTAATATATATAAAACTTTGTGTGTGCGTGTTTTCTTTCAGTTTGTGTGTGTCGGGGGCAGTCCTTGGAGAATGAAATCATTCACTGAGTACATTGCTGCTGAGCTCAGTATTGAAGACCCCAAATCAGAGTACCCAAACATCTGTGCTGGAACGGACCGTTATGCTATGTACAAAGTTGGCCCTGTACTGTCTGTCAGTGTATGTAAGACCTATCATGACATGTAAATAGTAGTAATGGTAATAATCTGTGTGCCTAGTGTACTTCCATTTAAAAGCTACATATCTTTTTATGACGCGTGACTCGTCTGTGCTTTATTTTGCAGCATGGTATGGGAATCCCATCAATTGCCATAATGTTGCATGAGCTAATAAAGCTCCTTCATCATGCTTGTTGCACAGATGTTACAATTGTACGCATTGGAACATCAGGTGGAATAGGTAAGCTTATTGTTATCCTAAATGACTGATAATACATCTGATTATTCATGTTTTGGGTTAACAAGGATGCTAGTTTCCCTGTGATTCTATAAATGAAATTGGGCCATTTTAGCCGTTATGACTACTTTTTAATAGACTGTACCACTAAATTACAAATTAATTTAAGACATGTGTTAACTGAAATCATTTCAAATAGGAGGCTTAAGAATTGTTGTTAAAAGGAACATGGTTCTTATTTTACTTATTATAGTCTGTATGAATCCATGTATGAAAAATACTTCTTAACTGAAACTTTCTTGACTAGAATTTGTTCATCTCACTTGTCATTTTTGGTGTTCAGGGCTTGAGCCTGGAACAGTTGTTGTCACCAAGCAGTCCATGGATGCCACCTTCCTGCCCAAGTTTGAGCAGGTGATCCTGGGGAGGACGGTGGTGCGCAATACTGATCTCGACCCAAGCCTGGCTGAGGAGCTGTTACAGTGCAGCAAGGAGCTCAACCAGTTTGAGACAGTGATAGGCAACACCATGTGTACACTGGATTTCTATGAAGGTATGATTTCTGATGCACTGATGTGTGAATCACATTTATTTTCATAAAATATTCTTCTCTTGATATCTTTTCTGTCTGTCTGGTCAATCACCCAGGCCAAGCCCGTTTGGATGGTGCCTTCTGCTCCTACACTGAAAAGGATAAACAGGATTACCTCAATAAAGCCAGTGAAGCAGGAGTCTGCAATATTGAAATGGAGTCATCAGTTTTTGCTGCTATGTGCAAGCTGAGTGGTCTACGAGGTAAGAAAATACAAAATCAGCACGATAAGAGGAGTTTCCCATAGCTTCTTTGAGTGTCTAACATTTATTTCTTGTTGTGTAAAGCGGCTGTGGTGTGTGTGACTTTACTGGATCGTCTGAAGGGGGATCAGCTGAGCAACTCTCCAGAAGTTCTTCACAGTTACCAACAACGTCCTCAGATACTGGTTGGCAACTACATTAAGAAGCAGTTAAAGAAAAAAAGCTCTTCGTAGCCAAGTGCAACAGTTATCACATTGTTATGCAAGCATACATAAAAAATGTTGTATACATTCTTTCGGAACAATAGCCATATCTTTAATACCTCCATCACTATATTTTGAAGTTATGTACTGACTTGTAGTTATCCTTTGGCAATGTCTTAATATATTCATATATTTTTATTTTTATATTGTATTGGCTCTGCCGTCTAAGACCAGTCACTATTGGGTTTATACCTGCATGCATTCGCACTGGTGAGGATTTTTTTTCGCACCCTTCCGCTCTGAACAGGTCCCAGTAATGTCTGCACTTGCCATGTATAACAGCTGGGCGACCATATTTCAGCTCCCATTTTCCGTGAGGCTGGCAGTACAGCCTGCACCTGCTCGCAGCATCATAGGTGAAGATGTCTACCAGCAGGGCCACTGGCCAGTCGCTCCTGCTGTGGCCTTGCTTCCCAGAGCTCAGGCCCTCTGAGGAGGCAGCTTTTTATCGACCCTGGAAGACTGCACCACTAGTGAAAAAAACAAATAGAAATGACTGAGCATGCGAGTGTGGATAAACCCAATAATGGCAGCTCTTTGAGGGCTACACCTACACTCATAGAATTTAGAGTCACAAAACGTAACTTAAGTTACTAAGGCACTATCTATTAACCGTTATGTAGCAGCATAGTCATCAAATATGTCTTATTTAAGGCTGCCTTTGTTCTATACAACCTGTTAAGATTATTTTTTTTACCTTAAACCTGCATTAATTCAGGACTTTTGGTTAGTCTATGTATACAATGGTGCTGTGACAAAATTACCTGAAACTGTCATTATAGAAGTGTTTCACAAAAACAAAACAAAAAAGACTGATAACTTGTGCCCTTATGATGGTATTGGTTGTGTTCCCATCCAGAGTAATTGTATGCAGAGTGTATGTTGCATTGTACAATAAGGCTAATGTAATGTTTCCAGAAGTTTCTTTCAGAACCTAAACACTGTATCCAAATGTCAATCACTTTTTGAGAAGAAAGTCCACTGAATGTCTTCACACTAATAAATGATCATGCAGTTGTATGTTCTGACTCATTATATGTTCGCAACATCATACAGCTTTTTTTCAAGAAGCACTATGTGTAAAGAAGGTTTGTTGCTGTATGACCAACATCCAGACTGCTGACTTTTTAAATATAACAATTAAAGTTCCTGAAGATGATCTCAATTGATTTCTATTAATTTGGCTTACAAATGTCATTCCTTCTCCTACATTTACGCCCACTCAAGAACATTTGCCTCCTGTCTTCAGATCAGCCAGCTTATGTGTAGTTTTAATGATAATGAACAGCATTGTAATCATTATTGAGATACACGAGCTATTTTGGATGACATTTGTTAAATAACTGCTCCTGGCTGTCACTATGCAGGCCAACACTGACGTGAGATGACGTCAACGTCTCAATTGGACGGTCTGACTAAAAGCATTTCTATTATTGTGGGTGAAATAGTCCCAAATGACAGCAGACTGGCTGCTCGTAGTAGTTTGTAGCACTTACTATATTCAGATTAGTCTGTTGCAATTATTGTTTTCGTAGTAATCTGCCTCTGCACTATACTTTTGCTCTGGTTTATGCTTTAAGATGCTTGTTTAAGAAAGGAGATGCACTGATGACTTCTGGTGACTAGTAGTTCTCTTGAATACCTATGTTGAATACACTTCCTGTAAGTCGCTTTGGATAAAAGCGTCTGCTACATGACTGTAATGTAATGTAATGTAATGTAATGTAATGCTCAGTAAAGTAGTCTGTAGTATATCTTTTTTTATTATTGCCAGATCAATCATGTGTCTTCATTAGAATGACTAAACACATTGATGCTGTGGACCTAATTTCTCATATATGTGGATCCAAAGAAACACACAAGTCGGAAGTTCCCTGTTTTAAAGAACACATGTATGACTTTAATCTATATGTTCACACACAGGCTGCTGAAACACGCTCTGCGCGTCCCCGGGCTGGAGGAGGGCCTGCCTGCGCGCTCCCGCGAGTGCCCTCCTCCTGCTCGTCTCGGTTCTAACCCGGTCTGTTCGCTGACTCAGTGCCTTCAGCAGCATCACCGCTCACCTGCACAGAGATACAGCATCCTCTGCGAGAAACACAGCAGCCATGAACAAAACAGCAGCCGGTAAGCCTGTTCAGAGTGATAAACCCATGCATGGATGCACTGGGTTTATCATGAAGGGATGGATGCATTGATGGAGTTGTGACAGATCCTTTCTGCATAGAGCCCATGTCGGCCCGGTATTGTCTAGTGTTCGTGTTTCTGTCAAAGCTCCACAGAAATGTTCTCTTTTGAATGATTAAAACTCTACATTTAATCCCTTAATGTTCCTCCATCGACTGTGACCCTATTGTCTCAGCTGCAGAGTGTTAATGATGATGATATGTGGGCATCCTCCGTCACCTTACTGAATGTCTTCTTCATTATCCTCATCTACGTCAATGTATTGCTGTTCATTGTCTCTGATCATATGTTGTGTAACAGTGTATAACCAGATAACAGGGATTGGCCCATGACAGCTTTATTTACTGGCCCAACATGCAGCACTGCAGACGGCCCCACCCAAGATGCTGCTGCCATGTAACCGACAGAGCTGCTCATCCGTCTGACTCTCATATACTTTGCTATAGTTAATGCTATGATTATTCTAAAAACATCTTTATGTACCCAAAAGGTCTCATGAACGTGATTGTTTCATCAGATTATTTATTTGGGCTTGCTCCTTTAATTCGTGTCTATCCTGATTTCTTCTTTGCAAATGATACATCACCCGCTGTGAACGACATGCTGTTAATTATTCGGGGGAAAAATACCCTATTGGTTTTTACAAAAATGCAAATTAGGCGTAGGAGCTAGCACTCTGAATCTTATATGAACAGATGAGACTATAGCCTGCATTAGTCATCTCCTCTGATGGACAGTTATTGTTGAAGGCCAATGCATTTAGCATATGTGTTTCCATGGGTTTGTTTAGCCTTTGTACACATATCTAAAACATTAGTGGTGCCTCAACATAAGCATCCCATTTGGTCTGTCTAAAATACAGCAGGGTGTGCAGACTGCCTTCATGATGGTATGTGTGGTGGCAGAGATGCAGCGGAGGAGACAGGTGTATGTCGGGTGGGAGGCAGGCCAGCCCTGCAGCAAGAGGCCGCTTCACACACTGGCCTTTGCAGCAGAAGGCTTAGCAGCACAATCTGGAGCCATGTGGGCACTTTGACAAATACAGGAGAGGGCAGGGGAAAAGTCGCAGAATTTGCAGATGAGATTAAAAATAGACTGTAACCCTAAATCTAGTATAAAAGTCAAGATTATTTATCATCTGCATTTGATTGCTGTGACGGCAACATTCAACAATAAAGTAGGTTTATCTATAAGACAGATGGATATACGTGCTTCTTCTTATTGTGCAGGAAATTGGAAATCTTGCACTCGCCTGTCTATTCTCTGATTTTATAAAGGGAAATTAAACAAGGCACTCTGATTTCTTGATTCAAATTAGTCGCAAATGTCTTTAAGATCCAAGAAAAGATTCATCCTTGTTAAACAATAGGGCACTTAGATACATTTCAGATGTATCGGTCATCGGATGCTCATTGATTTCCCTTTTCTAATTTTTAAATATTAATTTGAAAATATCTAAATAAGTATATTTATTAATACGTGACATTGTTTGTTCAGTGTTCTGTGGTACTGCGAGGAAACCTTACATGTCAGTTTTCATGAGTAACACAGAGAGACTCACTAGGCTGCTACGGTGTGTTTATGTTCCCACAGCGTACAAAGAGAAGATGAAGGAGCTGTCGGTCCTCTCCCTCATCTGCTCCTGCTTCTACCCAGAGGCACGCAACAAGCTTGTGTGTGAGTTTGAAGGTATGGGTCAGCTAGAAAAATCGATTTTCTTTTGGATCAAACCAATTGCCCCCCCGTGGATGTTTGGTCTGCCCTGTAAATACAGACAGTAGTATAGTGACATATTGTTGGACTGATATATTGTGTTATTGGACATTGATTTTTGCTGGTATCATCATCATAATTGTCTTATTTACAGACATGGAGGTGAAAGCTATAAACAAGCGAGCCTCTGGCCAGGCCTTTGAGGTGATTCTCAAGCCTCTGTCGCCTGTGTCCGATGTGGCCCACAACCTCCCCTCACCCCCAAAGAGGGATATCTCCTTGGAGGACATTGAGAAGAAACTTGAGGCTGCTGAAGACCGGAGGAAGGTGAGTATTTTACCTTTAGCTTTGGGTGTTTAAAGTTGGATTGTATTTTAAACCATTCAAAATGAATCAGCTGATCTAATATGTTTCTCTCTCTGTCTTTAGTATCAGGAGGCCCAGTTGCTGAGGGCTTTGGCAGAAAAACGAGACCATGAGAGGGACGTGTTGCTAAAGGCTATGGAAGAGAACAGCAACTTCAGCAAGATGGCTGAGGAGAAGCTCCAGATGAAGATGGAGCAGATCAAGGAGAACCGTGAAGCCTATCTGGCAGCCATGCTTGAGCGTCTACAGGAGAAGGTGAGAAATGCAGAGATCTCAGTTGTTTGTGATTTCTCTGGGTCCACCATTAGACTAAGAATAACCGAGTTTGGGCGCCGCCTGATGATGACTATTCTCTCTCTCTCTCTGTTGTTGTGTTTTCAGGAGAGACATGCAGCTTTGGTGCGCAAGAACAAAGAGCTGAGGGAAGAGCTGACAGCGTGAGCCTCGCACAAGTCCTGCCTTCCATGGTCCATCAACGTCTCCCCATCAAGTCCCACCCCCTTTCCTCGCCAAACCCCGCCCTCACCCTCCTCAGACACCCAACAGACACCCAATCCTGGAGGCTGAGAGGTTTGAGGACCTCACCACCACCATCACATCACAACACAACACCAGTATTCCCCACTATCAGTATTATCAGTGGATACAAACATCGTTAACCATCATCTTGAGAGTTTTGCAAATTTCCCCGCTGCGTGACTAATAAAGGATTATCTTATCTTATCTTATCTAATTCATTTGTTGATTTTAGAGAAAATGTGAGAATATGGCTATTGTTTTGTAAATATTTTTTCTTAAAGTCTATCTCTCTATCTTTCTCTCTCTCTCTCTCTCTCTCTATCTATCTATCTATCTATCTATCTATCTATCTATCTATCTATCTATCTATCTATCTATCATGGTAGGTGAAGTACATGCAAATATTGTATTGTTCTGCGCTGTACAATTTCAAACATTTAGTTTGTGATTTATTAACGTTTCAGTTCTTAAATTTGACTCTACAACCATTTTTCTTGTGAAAGCCGTCGATGTTGTGAGTTGGTTGTAGACTGACATTTGCAGTGTTTCCTGATGATGTCATGATGATGATGTTTCTGTGTCTTTGTAAAGAATGACAGTCGGTGTACCTACACCACAGGCTCCTCGCGATATCAACGTATCCAATCTGTATCTTTCTCACGCACACCCATTAATTCTCAACACGCACGCTTGGAACTTAACAATACGCCAAACGCACAGATCCATAAAGTGTCCACCTCCTCTGAAAATGAGCTTGATAATGAACCTGATAGGTACTTTGTTGTTATTAAGAATGTCTTTGCCCAATGGGAGCGACGGTTTATACACTTGCAGATTCCCACTTACCCTTACAATGGAAATCTCAATGAATCCACCTTCAGCGTATTTAAAAGCTCTGTTTCATACACAGTATTTGGGCATTAAGCTCTTGAATGTTATTACACCATACTGGTACCATGCATATTGTCTTGGATGGTGGAATGTGCTGTTGGTCCCACCTTGATATTGACAGTGTGAACATAACGTATGTCTGTGTGGGTGTGTGTGAATGCGAATTTATCACAAAGCATCATTAGCCTCTGCTCTCTTTAGGGGATTAGATGGAGAATGGATGCAGGATGCTTTACATTCAGCCCACTGAACTACCCTCTTTTTAATATACAGTACCACTGATATCTGCCTGCATCCTCTGCTGCTTGTGTTTCTCTGTGAAAGCTTCGCTGAATAAAGGTTTGAGGTTCTGTGAACATGGCATGCACCATCTAATACTTTTCTGTGCTAAAAGAGGATGGAAAATGTAAACTGCCAAATAAAAGAACCAGTTATCTACACATCCTGAGAATCACCGTGTTCCCCTAGTTGATTTTTCATTCATGTTTCAGTCTGATGTTAATTGATTTTCAATATTGTACACAGTTTTTGGTATAATTCAAAATATGGTCAGGCTTATTCCTTGACAGTTAGACTAACATATAATAACAAATGAATCAATGAACAAATGAATCCATGTTCCTCCATCTGGTACGAACAAGACCATGTTCAACCACTAGGTGGCAGTGGCAGATTTCTTTAAGCCAAAGAAACCAAGCAGGAACCCTGATCAATAATACAGTCTATAATACCGATGCAAAAGCAGGGGGAAAGCTCACAATAAGCTAAATGCAAATAGTTGAGCAACATTTTAGTTTTAGTTTATATGTGACTTCAATAGGCTGATTGCAAATATTGAAAAAAATGAACAACAAAAACACAGCTAGAATCTACAAAAATAAAGATCATTTTTGTTGAATCTTTTCATAAGAAGCATGATTTGGAATTTAAATAGCGTCCTCATTTAGAGGGAGAAATAGTTTGTGTGATTCATCAGCACTGGGAACATCAACAGCAGACACTTTTGTATATCGTGCTTTAAATTGACTATTATTTAAAGGAAGACAATATTTTAATGTATTTATTATTAATAGCATGTGGCCTAAACCCTCAGAGAACACGTCTGCCCCTTCTGGAAGCCTGAGGTGCTGCATGGATAGATACAACTCAGTCATTAAAAAACAGTGAACCCTTAAAACTCAGTGTCACTCAGATTGGACCAGAAACCACACACGCTGAACAGTGATTTATTGGTCGAGCTGTCTTGTGTATTGTTGTTACCTTTTAACCGCCTTCCTCCAAAGTCCCCATCCTGTTCACACTATTGTCTCCGTTTCAGACCAACCCAAGCTGGTGAGGTCAGGGCAACATTGTAAAGGATTTCCTCTGGCTCTTAATGATTTCCTGGGTATTCATAAGGGCAACAATGCTCTCAGATTTGGTTACTTACCTGGCACACAGTAAAGGAGTTGCCTTACAGTCAATAACCGGGACCTTATTATCTCATGATTAACTTCCACAGTATTATAACAAGAATGCACCTGCAGATTATATGTCATTTGGGAAGATAAGGTCTTAATCACTTGGAGGGAGTTTAGTATGCGTATACAAAGGACTATGCAGCAACATTGGTAAAAAAAAAAAAGTATTCATTATGAAAACAAAAGAATCTTGATAGTTTAGAAGCAAATGCAACAGAAATAAAAACTTTGGTTTAAATCCATGTTTTTTACTTTTAACTCAATTTATTGGTAAAAAAAATATTACAAATAGATACAAGAAAGCAAGTTTCCTATTCTCAGGTGGTTAGTTTTCAACAATGGGAAAGGTAATATGCTTATTCACTTCCTTTACTTCCTTTAGTGATACCGCTAAAGAAGCAGACCAAATTAAAGAACTCTACATTATATTAAATACAGACATCCATGCTCGACAAATGTAGAAGTTTCAGTATGTGGTCTACAAAAAATAACCTCTATAGTTGAGCTCACAGTCAATCTATTCATGGCCCATATCAGTCCTCAGCCTGGAGACAGTGCACGTTAACTAAATTAGTTATCAATGGGTAACATTAAATCATTCAGAATTCATTTCTTTAGAGTAATGACATACTGAGAAAGACCTGTCCCACTTATTCTTTCTACTTGTATAAAATGAAATCAGTTTGCTTTGTTCCTCTGTGTTTTATTGCTATAAAATCAGAGGCAGGTTGTCTTTCCTGGTCTGGGGTGCTGAGCACAGCTCAGCTGTTGCCATCAGTCTAGTTGTTAGCGTCAGAAGGCCCCAATCTCTGTACCCCACGGCCTGTAAGGCTTTGACAGGGTGGAGGAGGGGCTCACTGCGCTGAGGGCCGTGGGGGACACCAGAGGGAAAGCACCGAAGGAGAGGGGGAAGGCCGACAGCGAGGAGAGGGATGACAGGAGTGGTGGCGAAAGCTTGGATGTTGGCACAGACAGACTGAGGGCCAGCGAACCGTTGGGAGGCACCCTGAGGGTCTCTGTGGGGGGCATGACACTGAGTCTGGATGTCCCAGATGCCTCAATGGAGGGGGAGGAAGATGACGAGGAAGAAGAGGAAGAGGAGGGTGTGCTACTTTTACTTCTGGATGCAGGTGTCCTGCCCTGGGGGTGTTGTAGGAGGAGAGGGTGGGGGAGATGAGCATGGGCAGCCCCGTAGGCAGAGCCCCAGGCTAAGTGTTCCAGCCCTGCGTGCACCTCCCTCTGAGAGGCGTAGTTGCTGAGGTGGGACACCAGACGTATACGGAGGGGGTCTGCACCGTCCCGACCCTCGATGATGCTCAGGTAGCGAGCTGTCTCTGCCAGACACTCCCTGAAGCCCAGGCTGCGGTAATCCTTAGCAAGAGCATGAGCCTCAAAGAAACCTGTCAGGATAAGAAAGCAGAGTGCTTAGACACGTGACTCACACTGGGCAATTACAACATTCATATATTTATTTATCATTAATTGCCCAAAAATGATATGTTACCTTTGCCACCAGATGCATGGAGCATCTTCAAATGGTCCACAGTCATTTGCAAAATTTCAGCTTTTTCCAATTTAGCAGATCCCTGCAAAGAAATTGAAAAGAACATTTTTACTATTTGTTTTTCCTATCTTGTATCCATGTAGAAAAGGCGTGTAAAGGCAAACGTGTGACTGCCCATGCAGAGAAGATGGATGTGTGACCCTCTTTACCTGTTTCTCAAAAGCACTTGGCACCAATCTTCTCAACTCTGACAGACTGTTATTGATTCGGTCACGTCTCCGTTTCTCAATAATCTGTCAATGGGTAAAAGAAACAATGTAGCCGAATTTAGATGAATGGTGGGAGGAAACCAGTTGGATCTAGCAAACAGCAGAGAGAATGAGTCCTCACCCCTCTGCGCCTCTTCCTGGCCTGTACTTGGGTGCTTGTGGAGGGTGACATCGAGCCGTGAGAATCAAGTTGACTGAAAGGTAAGACAGCATAAAAACTTTATTTAATTGAAACAAAACATATAGTTATTCTGAGTTCATCAACATTTGCATACAACACATTAAAATGCACAAGCTTAAATGTTGCAGTTAGTGGAATGAAACGTCCAATTCTGTCGTAGTAGGTGCAATAATAATGATTATTAAAATATTAGACATACCCATTTTCGTCACCACTATCCTTCTCCACCTCAATATTGTCGTCCAGGTCGCTTTCCGATGAGCTGTAATTGTGGCTTCGCTTCATTTTGCTTCCCAGAATACAGTGATGAAGATGAAGAGAAGTCTACAGTGATGAAGATGAAGAGAAGTCTACAGTGATGAAGATGAAGAGTTCTCCTCTCAGGTGAGGTCTGCTGTGTTCTGACACTGAGCCTCTGTGCAGCAGCTTCACACCGCCGGGGGGGCGTGTCCCAGACTGAAGGGGCGGGGTCTCCACATGAAGGGGGCGGGGCTTGGGAATATCTGAGCCAGTTAAAATCGAGCTGGCATTTGAATGATTAGGCTTTGCAAAAGGAAGAAATAAGGTCTCACAGTAAAACTATTATATAGGTACTGAAACTCATTTCTGAAATAATTCAAATCAATATTTAAAGTGTTGTATTAAAAGCATGATTCTTAATACATGTCATTTAACAGAGCGTTTTAAGTCTGGGACCTGACCGGTAGACCCCTGGCCTCAGGTCCACAGTCCCCCTGCTGAGCACCCCCAGTGCATGAGCAACCGGACCCATTCTAGTGGGAGCGCTCTTCTTCTTTGGTGTTGTGGAGGACACACGGCCTATTAGCAGAGTGTGTTGTTCATTGTCTGCTGTCAGCTGTGAGGTTCCACAACAGCATTGATCAGCCGGGGAGGCCCAACATTAGTCGGTCGGCGTTGCCAGGCTCTCCTAGGAAACCCCCCTCCTCCCCCAGTCACTGCAAACAGGTCAACTGACTGGCGCGGACAGACCTTCCCAGGGAATCATTCATCCGCTGCGGGTGAAAACAGTGAACCTCGCTCCGCTGTGTAGTGGGAAAGAGAAACAGACATGTTTTTATAGGCTCAAGCTGCAACTTTAGAAGAATGTTTTGCTTGTGAGCTACATTTAAAAAAAAACATACAAAGGCAAAAGCAGCAAAGCATAAGTACTTCACTCTGGATGGGGAGAAAGGTTTGTCTGCAGAAGGTGTGAAAATGTTGACCTCGCTAATACGCTTGGGTCAGAGGTCAAACTATATAAAACACAGGAGCTTTTAATGTTTATGTTCCACTGTGTAACTGATCCCCTCTGGCTTTCTGTCTAGTATGTATCAGGAAGAAATAGATACACATATATAAGCCCAAATACAAATATATTCATATATAAATACAAGGCAATTGTTTAAAGTGAAAGATTAAACAACAAAAAACAGTTTAACTTTTCTTTTTTATCTCATGCTTTAATGAACTTCTGTTAAGATAATGATACATACTATAATGATATTTCTTTCCCCGAGGCCATTTTTACTGTTAATAATAATAATAATGGATTTTATTTATATAGCACACTTTAAAATACAATGAAATCTCAAGGTGCTTTACAGGCACTTTGTTGTTAATACTGTATTTTTCCTCAAGTAAAAATCTGAAATGCAGGACATTTATTGGGTATTTTTATACAATAGTTTTGCTACTTGCTATCATATGAACACTGCTATCATATGAATAGACATAAAATATGTGAATTACCACATAAAAGCATCAGCCAAATGTCAGGTCTGGTAAAAGACAGCCCTTGAAGCTGGTCTAATTCCTGCATCCTGAGTCTGACGTGTCTGGTAAGGCCATCAGTGGGAGCGTGACCCCCCTGCTTTCCTCCATTCCAGTACCTTGTAGAGCAGCAGCTGTTTCTCTGCTCCGTCCATCAGGTCAGTTGTTAACTTGGTGCGTTGGGAGCTGGACAAGTGCGGATGAGAGCTTGATTTCAGGGAGCAACTGCGGGCCAACACGCTGTTCCCAGAATGTCAGAGGGGTTTCGGTGGTGACAGATACAATGTGCAAGCTTTAGTCATTCTGAGAGTGGATGAGCCTTCACACTATCACTAGCAATACCCACCCCCCTGTCAGCCCACACTTTCACTAAAAATGATGCCTACTTTTACCAATTTCATGCATTTCTACACTCCCATGCTCCCATTTGTTTGATTTATAGACCTTAACATGTGCTTAATCCTGTGTTGAAAAACTCCTGAGGCCTGCACACTCCCTAACAGGCCGACATTTCTCATAGGCTTGTTGCTCTTCACTTTACAAAGTTTGGTGCTTGTGGGAGAGATTTGTATACAGATCCTCATCCAGTTTAAGTACAAACCCTCTCCTTGCCCTTTACCCCAGACTAAACCATACATGGCTTTCCCATGACTCTCTGCTGATAGGCAGCTTTTGGATCACTTCAGTGTTGTTTATGATGCTATTATGGTAATAGGGCTCTACAGTGCGGCCAGCTCTACAGGACAGGCAGGTTCATGTGGTCTCCATTAAGCAGACACTAACCACTCTCCTCACACCTGACTGTCAAGGTCCTTCACATTAGCCCTGACATTCCTGTGATCCATTAAACATAATTATGAGTTTTCCTTGACTTTTTCGACTGTGGAATCACAACATTTTCTCAGCCCTCCACTCTGGATGACTTTAGATGTTGTGAAAAAAGTGTGTTTGGTTTGAGCTCATTTGTCTGTGAATGCCATGTTTCTATAAATCTTCTAAATTTAATAATTTGAACATGCCAGTCTGCTTGTTGACCGAGGGCCTAACTCGGCACCGATTTGAAGGAACCACTGTCAAACCAGTGCCAGGAAGCCAAGAGGTATAAGCAAGCATTTGTTTGAAACTGGCGTGTGCCCAGCTGCCTTCCCCAATCTTCCCTCAGGTTTCCCTTGGTGACTCTTTGTGTGCAAGAGTGCGGCTGCAGGAGTGTGTGCTGGTGGAGTCTGTGTGTGTTTGTGTGTGTGACCGAGAGTGTGCGAGTGTGTTTAGGAGGTGCTGTTTCCCACAGCCCTGATCTAATTCCGTGGTAACTCAATCTCCGTGTGAGCGCTTCCCGGCGAGTGTTCTCCCACCCGTCGACAGTCTCTCCCTGGCTGGCTGAGTGGCTGAGTGTGTCTGACAGAGGCCGGCTCAGTCCCTTTGGACCCCCCTTACCCCCCCCCACTCCGCCTCCGTCCTACCAACCCTCCCATCAGGATTGATTTACTATGTCAACCGTTGGGGCTGCCGGCAGCAGCGACGTTCGCAGCCGTGCCTGCATCCTGTGTGCACACCATCCTGACATCTTATACCTGTCACTCAACAACTGCTGCAGTGAAGTTTGCATTTGTGTGTGTGTGTGTGTGTGTGTGTGTGTGTGTGTGAGGGGGGGTAATCTGGGCGATATTTCTGTGCGTATGAGATCATGCCTTCTCGTTGCTTTTTTCAAATAGGCCAACATGTAAAAAAGTCTTAACATACATGTTATATTATATCATATTCATACATGTTATGTAAGACTGAGAAAATGCCACCCATGCTGGTCCTAAATAGCTTGTCTGACTGAGGGAAATGTCTCGCAGACAACTTCCATACAACAATGTAATCATATGGGCCACAGCTTCCTGTCTGTCCCCACTGGTTCCAGTTAGCACCCAGGCGGCTATATTGGGCAGGGACCAGACCAGGACTGAGACCCATTCCCACTGTTTGATTGTAATACACCCGCCTTCTCATTCTTTACTTTCCTGCCTTTGTTGGCATCCATTCTCCCTGTGCTTTTGGATAGGTAAAGCCAGGGAGGATATGTTGACTTCCTTGTTTCTTTGTTTAGCCGGAGCCTTTTTTTCTGAGGAGGACAGCTCCTCAGGTCATAACACTGACACCAGGATCTCAGCACGGCTGCCAATTACAGGATTTAGCGTCAATTACAGGGCATGAACAGCATTTCAAAAAGATTCAAACAAAACTTTGAACTCCGATATGGACCGTGTGATGTGCTGGCTTGAAATAAATGGGGATGACCTGAGTCACTCTTGCATAAATAAAAATCTATTTCATTCGTTTTTTCCACAATGGTGCACACTCCTTCACAATGGCCCCTGACAATGATATTGTTCATATGGTTTACCAGTATGCTGCCCATTACCAGTTAACTTATGCAAGTCCACAATAGAAGGAAGGCAGATCACAAGACCGCTTTCCCAAATAAGCGCAACAGGAGACAGCACGTGATGTCCTCACAGAGAAAGGAGGGCCACGGAGCGAGCTACTTTTAAGGCCACACATTGTGTTGCCACAGGAAAAACATTGTTTGCATATCAATGGAGTGTGTGTGTGTGTGTGTGTGTGTGTGTGTGTGTGTGTGTGTGTGTGTGTGTGTGTGTGTGTGTGTGTGTGTGTGTGTGTGTGTGTGTGTGTGTGTGTGTGTGTGTGTGTGTGTTCGTGTGAGGCAAGGTGGGGGGTTGTTTGGGCCTCTAATTGAAATGTATCTCCAGGTTTACATCACGCAAAGGAAACCTCACAGGCACCAGCCATATGAATTATTTGTTGAGTCAAGCTGCAGACAATTCCCTCTTCTTTGTGTGTGAGTGCACAAGAAATGATTGGTCACTGCCAGGGGATATTTATGTTTTAGTGTAGGCCTGGCTCTGCAGGGTCAACTATCATGGTATGATTTGGTCCTTTACATCGCCTCGCACACCTAGACTGAGGTTCTTTGGGTGGCTTTTGTGCAGTTTTATATTTGCCTGATGCAATTTGGAATAAAACCTGATCAGCAGTGACTGTAATAACTGATATTTTAGACAGGACAGAGAAACAGAAAAGAGTCAATTTATGGTGTGTCAAAAAAAAAGCTGTCTTTCTTTTTGGAACCGGCTCCTTTCCCAGTGGATGCTCTGTGCCAGCTGTCTGCGCTGCAGTAAAGTACTGCTTTCCCAAGCTCCGACCTGTGGGAAAATCTGTTGTGGCCAGTAATTGATTCCGCCCTGCCAGCCCCATTACTCTCCACTGCAGTCAAACTGCCAGTGATCTGCAGAAAGCCGGTTAGCACAGCCCCTTTACTCTTTCTTTCTCTCTCTCTCCCACTCACACAAACATGCATCAGAAACCCACCAACTCTTACTGTTAATTCCATCGCTGCTTCTATCTGTCTCAATACATTATTCTTTACTATAATCCACATTCTTTGTGCAATCTTTAGCATTTTTCACCCTTTTCTCAATTCTCATGTCTCTATATCAAGTTATAATGTCATGGTAAATAGGTCCCTTTCTAATGTTACATTAAAATCTTTGATATGCTGACAACAATAAAAGCTTGTTGTTGTCTTTATTAATTTGGCAATCTATCCTTTGAAACATGTTTTAATTGTTTATAAACTATGTAACTGCATCACCCAACTTAATTTTTAAGTCCTAGCAGCCTGAAAATCACATATTGCACTTGTTACATGCATCTACTGCTATCTAATCCAAAGTCATATGTCCATTTGATTCAAAGATGATTTGAAATGACAGGAAAGGTTAGAGGGCACTTGCCAGTTTACCAGGGAGATGTCACAGACATTTATGATCTCTGTTATCATCTTGAAAGGGATGAAAGTCTTGTTTTTTTGACTGCAGAGCTGCACGGCTGAACCCCCCTGAAAACCCCCCTCCCTCAAAAGTGTGTCATGAAATATTAAGTGCAGTCATCTGCTGACATGGGTGACTTAATTGTCACAGCCTAACACTTACCACATGTCTAAATAAAAGTAAGTGCTCCCCCTTCCAATTAATCTTCAATTAGGGGTGCTGCTCTGTGCCTCTGCTTTTGTGTTTCCCAGTCTCAGCTCAGCAGGTGGGGTATGGGGGGGCTGTGTGTGTGTGTGTGTGTGTGTGTGTGTGTGTGTGTGTGTGTGTGTGTGTGTGTGTGTGTGTGTGTGTGTGTGTGTGTGTGTGTGTGTGTGTGTGTGTGTGTGTGTGTGTGTGTGTGTGTGTGTGTACAAGGTTATACAAAGATTATCAGATTCTGTGATGATGTCCCAAGACTATCACTTCTTGTCACAATTACAACAACACTTTGAACAAAGCCTATTTAAAGTTAAGTGGAAAGCATAATTTATTGACCCATAGAAAATAATCATTCCATGTCAGATGCAGAGAGACATGAGAGGCCTCAAGCCAAGTGTTTTATCAAGGATTCTCATGACTCTGGCAGCCTTTATATAACTACAAGCTGAGGGATGCACTTTCCCATGTAGTAAGAGGTCAGGAGGCCGCCCTCTAAGCACTGTGGCAGTTGTTTTTCACACAAGAATTCCAGCCCACTGATGGAGGATCTAAGGGAGCATAAAAGAGGAGCAGGGGACTGTACAGTATGCACCACTATAGCTCCTGGTGAGCCCTCCGCCCACTGCCCTCCACACCCGGTGGCTGTTCCCCATGGGCCGCTCTCCCTGCCCCTCTCCCCCTTATCGACAGAACAAGCAGTGTCTCTGTGAGAGGCAGTGTCGTGTCCCCCCCCCCCCCCCATGCCTTTGCAGCCCCGCCATCGGTGTGCTGCAAACCAGAAGCCTGAGGCGCAGGGAGCGTGTGGGATGAAGGGATGAGAGAGAGAAGATCAAAGCAGGAAGCATGAAACAGCTCAAAGCACACAAGCAAGAGGCACCTCTCTGACCTCCACCACACACACACACACACACACACACACACACACACACACACACACACACACACACACACACACACACACACACACACACACACACACACACACACACACACACACACACACACACTCTTCCCTTCATCCTGGCTATGCAGAACATCGGCCTTTGGTTCCCCCTCATCCAGCGGCCGTTTAAAAAGGAAAAGAGGAGAGGGCACGTCGCTCAGGTCGTGTGAGCCTCTCAGCAGATGGTTGGGACCTGCTGGGAACCAGACCAGAATGTATGCACACACGATTGTTGCTGATCACGCTTACTCATCAAGCTTTACTTTACTTGAGCCTACTGCATGGCTTTTTATTGACATTTTGAATGCACATTTTTGTTGTAAAATTCTGATGCAACACTCTGGGGCTTCCCGGACAAGCCAGCAGGAGGTCTCCTAAAAAGTATTAAATCATCGGTGGGGTTTGGTTCAAAAAGTAAATAGATGATGTCTCAACTACAGACCTAAATGAAAGACACTGCTCAAAGGCTCTCATTGATCTGTACATTGAGGAAGTGAATCCTCTACCTCGGGCAAAGGCTTACTGAGGATAGAAAAGACAGTTTTATCTTGAAAGGACAGACTTATATGATCTGGAAATAGGTTATTTAAATATTTTGTGCCCTTTTTATTTATGGTACTTTATGAATCATCATTCCTCTGCCAGATTCTCTCATTGTCAGATCAATGGCTGCAAAGAGTTGCAGAAAAGTTCACCATCAAGATGACCTGTTGTGACCGCAGTTTTACCTGCTGGCATATAAAGCTGTATTTAGGTTTATAACGAGCCCCGTCCGACTTGTGAACTCCCCCTTGGCCCTGAGGATCCTCTCTCCATTATTCATGAGTCCTCAGGTTGGACCCTGGGAACAAGCTGAGCGAGCCCCTGTGTCAATACGAAACACTGGCCGCCACAATGGGCTCTGCCTCCAACTACACTGTTGACAGACACCAGCACAAAGGAGCTGAAAGGGGTCCCCCTCCGTTCTCACACACACCGAAGAATGAGTCAGTGTGCTGCCGCTCAGAGCTGTGTTTGTACAGTATATACAGCTTTTGTCCATGGCCACTGTTCTCCCATCAATAGGGGCTGAAGTGTTGATGAAAACCAGGAGGGAAGAACTTGTCTGGGGCTGCCAGTAAGAGTTCATGTTCATTAGATGGGCCCTGTGCCTGCTGGATGGCACCTGGATGTACGCAGAAACATCCCAGAGTGACAGAACAACAACTAATCATCTTAATGGATTAGTAAACAACATTCCATAATAAATCACTACCCGGTCACATCATTACTGCCTGTCATTAGATTAATGAATAATTAATGCTTTTGGACCATGAAATCAAATATTGCAGCCATGTGACATTCTCATTACGGCCTTTCTATATGGCACGCATTGATTCCAGTTTCTCTGGTTTCATATTGATGGCTAATTATGCATTATACATCAAGCACCTGCCCAGATACAAAGATGAATCCACCTCAAAGGGGTTGTCGTGTATGTTATGCCCATGCTTTTGGACAGTTTTATAAATATTAATAAGAATTAGCATATTTCATAAAATGCTAGAAACACTAGCACTAAATTATGATGGCATGCAGAACCTGGTGCCATAGTAACTCATTTAGAGGTTTTTTATTGTTCTTTTTTTATTTTTGGATAAAAATGGGCTCTCAGGGGACATTTCACTGCACCCACTCACTGTCAGCAGCTCCATTGTTATTATGCTTACTTATTATATAACCGAAAGAGCTTTGCTGTTTCTGCTTGAACTATTTCCGGCTTATCATAGAATAAAAAAGGGTTCTAACAGTTTTTATTCTCAGAGCAGAATTGCATGCTCTCAAAGTTCCTCTCCTGTGTCTATCTACTTTATTAAAAACAGACAATGCAAAAAGCAGTAATAATCTAACCAATTTCAGGAAAACTTGTTTCTTTTTTCTCTGTTGTTTAGGCTTCCATGTTTTAACAACCGTTTCACAAATTGCAGGCCGTGACAAATCAGTTTCATGTGGTTTTATAAAGCACATTTTTACTCTAATTTCTGAAAGACCCAAAAGTCAAGGTATTGTACGGTGGGAGGCAATCAAAGGAGGATGTAACAGCTGAATCCATTTTAATCTACTGAAGAGATATGTCACAGGGCACTCATCTGACTTGAATCATATTTGCTCTGAGCATCTCGAATCATTCTTTGATCTCCTTTAGACACCCATCAGCAGCACTCATGAACTCGTATCACCTCAACAGACAACCCAAATTAAGAAAAAGAAAAAAGATTCACGGGATGTTTTTCTTAGTTTTATTGTTTGATGAAGAAAACTGTCTGCATTCACAGTCTGCATTTTGCATTGCACTGGCTTTAAGAGAGGATTTAGATTAAATGAATTAAATGAAATATTATACAGCAGCGGAGTCTTAACTTGTTAACATCTTGATCACGACATATTGTCTACACAAAGGATTTGAACTAGATCATATAGCTACTAGTTTTTTCTATTTATTAGTTTTGTTTTGTTTTTCAAATGCAATTTCAGCTCACTTGCCTGTTGGTATATTTAGTATACTGGGTTGCATTTTTTTAAAGGCCAAATGTAAAGGCTAATGTAATGTATTACTGCAACCACTGGGAGGCAGTACATGACAGTCTGACAAAAAAAATCACAACTCCAAAGATATCTGATGTTTTCTGCTACAGTGTTGTAACCTAACGTTTTGCAATTGTTGTTAAATGTCAAGCATGCTCTCATAATGTCTGAAAATACAGATGAGGGATGAACATACATACAATGACAAAAGATTAACTTTTTGGTGCTCCATTTCAACACTTACATATTTGACAGTGTGTTAGAAACGCTCAGTCAAGGACATAACCTCTGAGAACTCTTTGATTTGCTTTTCACAGACGCCATCTACTGGTCAGAACCAGTATTGGTGCTGTTCACTGCGGGTTGGTACCAGAATCAGGGTCAGAATCAGGGTCAGCTTTAATGGCCAAGTCTGTACAAATTCAAGTGTTTTGTTGCTCTCAAAATACACCACATGCAATACAATTTGTAAAATCACTAGGTGATGTTGTGAAATTATAGACAGATTTGTTTTGAATAGAAATGTACATTCAGTTGCAATTGTGAGGGAAGACATAAAGAACAACAACATGAAGAATGTAACATTAAATCTGTGTTGTAATTTGAATATCTTACTCTAAATAGGTAGATTTCACATACCAAAAGCTACTGTGTTTGTATTACAAATGGATTTTTGTATTTTTCTAATGTATTTATTTATTCTTTTTTTCTCCATTTGAGTAATTAATAGAATTTTAATTTTCCATCGTTTATTGGATTCTCATTTTTGCTGTTATAATGCATATAAATCCACTTTCTTACCTCTTCAATTAATGCTGAAGTCAGCAGACCCAGGCTTAACTCACATGTTTCACTATCAAACACATCATAAGAAACTGGTTTTAAAGACACGCCCTCTAATCCGCTCACTTTCATGGCACAACCAATCCGATCTTGATTGGTTTGTCCTGAATCAAACACGTGTTTAACCAGACTTCAGATATACAGTTGACCCTGAACTCTCTCTGCTTTACCGGTGACTCCAGAGACCCTGAATGATCTCCTGTTTCTGTAGCAGACTGATATTCTTCTGCTTCACCATCATGGTCGATCAGTTTGTTGGGACCTGGGCTCTGACTGCCACCGAGAACTTTGATGAATACATGAAGGCCATGGGTAGGTATCTGGATGACTTGAGTTAAATGATGCGTTTAAAGGCTGAAGGTATAGGAGGGAGTCTCAGCAACATGTTAAGTTATCTCCAAGCAGATCATTTTCATTCACAGCATCATTTGCACAGAACCAGACAAGTTAACAGCATCTTGCTTAAACCCTCTCTTGTGTCCAAGGTGTGGGCTTCGCCACCCGGCAGATGGGCAACATGGCAAAGCCCAACCTGATGATCAGCGTGGACGATGCTGGTCTCGTCTCAATGAAGTCTGAAACTACCTTCAAGACCACAGAGATCAAATTCAAGCTGAGCGAAGAATTCGACGAGACGACTGCAGACGGCCGGAAGACCAAGGTGGGTTCCTCTTGTGCCTCAGTTTCATTTTATAAATTCTAATATTATAGCTTTTGACAGCCACATGTGATTTTTTTTTATTTTTTCAGACCATCATCACTCTTGAGAATGGCAAACTTGTGCAACAACAGTCATGGGATGGAAAGAAAACGACACTAGAAAGAGAGATTCAAGATGGAAAAATGACAGCTGTGAGTAAAACATACTTGAGCAACTGTGCTTTTAAAACCATGTAGTTTGGATTAATATGCTTTTATTTTTGTTAAGATTTTTGCATTTAAATAAAAAAGCTTATCCCTGGAATATAATGTAAGATTTCTAATATTGGAACATTGTCTCAACAGAAATGTGTCATGGATGACGTGGTTGCAGTGAGGACCTATGAGAAAGCAGCTTAATTAACAGGTTGTTTAGACTGGACCTGTGTTTCATTACTAGACAACAAATGTACAGAGCTATTGCCAAACAAGCCAATAAAGTCTGAACTGTGACACTTCAACCTGTGTTCTAGTCGTGCATGATTAGATAAGCAAAATGTTTTTCTTAGATGGGTGCAAATAATATGTGGGTTCAAATATATTCATAATTGGTATGTTCCGCTTATGTATTTTTTTTTGTTTGTCCTTTCTTCAATAGACCACATAGTCTTTATGAGAAGGATTGTTGCTAGTACACTTACAGGGGAACTGATGTCCCGCTTTCCTGTAGCATTGCTGTGTAATTGCCTTGTGTATATAGCTTTGTTAATTTCATTTTTTTTTCAAAGCATTAAATAATCGTATAAATATAATCATGTGATTATTATTATTTTTTTATTAAGCCCCAATGCCTTTTTAGTATGCCACAGGCCTGTGAGGGTTAGTGTCACACATACAGACACAATGGCCAGCGAACAAGGAAAAAAAACCTTAAGTCAATCTTATAATCTTTAAATCTTTTAGACATGGGCTGGGGGCTTAACAGAGGCTTTTTGTTCAAACAATGAAAAGCAACATGTCATATCAGAGCAGTCCTCATGACAAGCATGTGGATGAATGGGAGGCCAAATCCCTGCATGGGGTTAGAGTATATTGACCTCTTTGAGCCAGGCCCCTCTTGTCTGGAGTTCAACATTTGTGTTAATTAGGGTTCTTGGGGGAAGTAGGTTGAGGCCCAAATTCTCCAAAAGATTTCCAGGCTTTAGTGAAAGATTGTTACCCCGGGTGGTGCTCAGGCAACAATGAGTGCTGACTAATGAAAAGCGGATTAATTTTCTAGAGGGTAAAATTATCTAAACTCCTGCCATATCGCACACAAACCAGTGTTGGGAACATGATAATCAATGTTTTAATTTAAGTTTTAACTGTAAACTGAAAAATAATGTTTTAAGTTTTGTACAAATGCACATATGTGGAATCATTTGCGTAAGACATTCAGTTCTCCCAAACTCGTTTTAGAATTCTGAATACCCTATTGTTAGGATTAAGCTTACTCAGGGTAACGTGTGGGTGAAGGCTTTAGGAAGCAGACCAGCTTTGAAATGATTTTACCCTTTAAACACAATCACAGCATGAGCTGATGAATTATAAAAAAAATAAAAATCTGGTTTGACTTGAATAGATTCAAGGCAATGACCCTGAATCTATTGGTTAGAATTGATTGGTCATTTAACTTATACAAAAATAATTGTTACTAGGACCTAAAGTGGTTTCAAACTGCCTGAGTAACATTCTAGCATGTGAAGCTGCCACTAGCACATGTTTGCAGCAATAAGTTGTTAAAATTGTTGTTTTGAGAACCAGGCTGAAAAGTTTTCCTTGATTACTTTATCATTTTAAATATTAAACCCACATAATTAGAATGTGACGTCATAATCATGTCCCGCAGAAGGCTACCACCTGGCGGTTGTTTGCTGTAACAGCAGTTACTGATTGGACTGTACCATTCTGTCCTAACGGGGGGGGGGGGGCGGGAGTCCTCTTCTGTCGTGAAATGAGACTATATGGGACAATAATTTAATATGAAGCAATATTAAATACATTTAACTTGAATTAACATACTTCCCAACAATAACACTTTCTGGATCATCACTGTTCACGTTCCAGTTATCTTTGTCTCCTTCCGGATGAGATGACCGGAGTGACGTCATCCACGACGCGACGCCATCGTCAAAAACATGGCGGACGAAGAAAACACAAACATGGAGAAGAATCAACGTTTCTCTGAGCCGGTGAAGCCGCCGGTTGGCACGACGGAGTACTGCGGGCAGCTGCAGCGCTGGATGTGGCAGCACTACGCGGGCTACGCCGGCTACCAGAGCTGGCTGGCGGCGGCAGCCTGGTCCTGTCCGTGTTACGTACCGACACACAGCAGCGGGACGGCCACGCCGGACGTCAACACGCAGCCCTGGTACACCGGGCCCGTCGCTCTCCCGGTGTCTCCGTATCCTCCTCCCGTCTCCTCCCGGGCCGCTGGACCAGTGGTGCAGCAGGACGGACCCGCACAGAGACCAGGTACCAGCCGAGCCTGAGACGGTCCAGACCTCCACACAGGTTACCACACAGCAACAGAGACCTCCACACAGGTTACCACAGCAACAGAGACCTCCACACAGGTTACCACAGCAACAGAGACCTCCACACAGGTTACCACAGCAACAGAGACCTCCACACAGGTTACCACACAACAGAGACCTCCACACAGGTTACCACAGCAACAGAGACCTCCACACAGGTTACCACACAGCAACAGAGACCTCCACACAGGTTACCACACAGCAACAGAGACCTCCACACAGGTTACCACAGCAACAGAGACCTCCACACAGGTTACCACACAGCAACAGACACCTCCACACAGGTTACCACAGCAACAGAGACCTCCACACAGGTTACCACAGCAACAGAGACCTCCACACAGGTTACCACAGCAACAGAGACCTCCACACAGGTTACCACACAGCAACAGAGACCTCCACACAGGTTACCACAGCAACAGAGACCTCCACACAGGTTACCACACAACAACAGAGACCTCCACACAGGTTACCACACAACAACAGAGACCTCCACACAGGTTACCACACAACAACAGAGACCTCCACACAGGTTACCACAGCAACAGAGACCTCCACACAGGTTACCACACAGCAACAGAGACCTCCACACAGGTTACCACAGCAACAGAGACCTCCACACAGGTTACCACAGCAACAGAGACCTCCACACAGGTTACCACACAACAACAGAGACCTCCACACAGGTTACCACACAGCAACAGAGACCTCCACACAGGTTACCACACAAACAGAGACCTCCACACAGGTTACCACAGCAACAGAGACCTCCACACAGGTTACCACACAACAACAGAGACCTCCACACAGGTTACCACACAACAACAGAGACCTCCACACAGGTTACCACACAGCAACAGAGACCTCCACACAGGTTACCACACAACAACAGAGACCTCCACACAGGTTACCACACAACAACAGAGACCTCCACACAGGTTACCACAGCAACAGAGACCTCCACACAGGTTACCACACAGAGACCTCCACACAGGTTACCACACAACAACAGAGACCTCCACACAGGTTACCACACAGCAACAGAGACCTCCACACAGGTTACCACAGCAACAGAGACCTCCACACAGGTTACCACACAACAACAGAGACCTCCACACAGGTTACCACACAACAACAGAGACCTCCACACAGGTTACCACACAACAACAGAGACCTCCACACAGGTTACCACAGCAACAGAGACCTCCACACAGGTTACCACAGCAACAGAGACCTCCACACAGGTTACCACACAACAACAGAGACCTCCACACAGGTTACCACACAACAACAGAGACCTCCACACAGGTTACCACACAACAACAGAGACCTCCACACAGGTTACCACACAGCAACAGAGACCTCCACACAGGTTACCACACAGCAACAGAGACCTCCACACAGGTTACCACAGCAACAGAGACCTCCACACAGGTTACCACACAGCAACAGAGACCTCCACACAGGTTACCACACAGCAACAGAGACCTCCACACAGGTTACCACAGCAACAGAGACCTCCACACAGGTTACCACAGCAACAGAGACCTCCACACAGGTTACCACACAGCAACAGAGACCTCCACACAGGTTACCACACAACAACAGAGACCTCCACACAGGTTACCACACAACAACAGAGACCTCCACACAGGTTACCACAGCAACAGAGACCTCCACACAGGTTACCACACAACAACAGAGACCTCCACACAGGTTACCACACAACAACAGAGACCTCCACACAGGTTACCACACAGCAACAGAGACCTCCACACAGGTTACCACACAACAACAGAGACCTCCACACAGGTTACCACACAGCAACAGAGACCTCCACACAGGTTACCACAGCAACAGAGACCTCCACACAGGTTACCACACAGCAACAGAGACCTCCACACAGGTTACCACAGCAAAGAGCAGAAACCAGACAAAAGTCCACAGACACACAGAACAGACTAGTAAGTGTTTCTAGTGTAGATGGAGGTCTGTGGTTACTGAAGCGGTGCCTCTGTAGGTAAACAGGCTGACTGCAATGGGTTCACACATTTCTAATATTTAGGCTTCAGGACATAATATGCACTCAGCCTGTAAGCATGTGAGTTACAGGTCAATGTGTACAGAACCAGTCTAAAGTGTGGACACACCTTCTCATTCAACTACTGTGAAGAATGTAAAATATAAAACATATTCTGGTTTGTTGAGCATTTGTTTGTTTACCACATAATTCCATATGTGTTCCTTCATAGTTTGGATGTCTTCAATATTAATCTACAATGTAGAAACAAATAAAAAATAAAGAAAAACCATTGAATGAGAAGGTGTGTCCAAACTTTTGACTGGTACTGTATGTACCATAAACCATATCAAACAAGCTGGCAAGGGTACGTTAAATGCATTGAACTCTTAATGGATAAACTGGATCTCTGACTACAAACTGGGCTTTATTATAACCACACAACTGCACCAAATGCACTTGTGGCTGAATGAGAGCAAACCATGTAGCCTGGTTCCTGGATCTTGTTGAAAGCAGCCCTTAAAGAGTGGGGACTGTTACAGCAGCACATATGAGAATAGAAAGGTTTTGGCAACAATAACACAGGGTGCAATGATCGGGTGTTTGGCATTATGGTTGTACCTGCTTGGCTTCTTCTTTGCTCCCTTTCTCCTTTTCTTCAGGCCGAGAGTACAGCATTCCTTCACCTCTCCAAAGACTCCTGGCTGAGGTGGTGGATTTCTTTATACTGTTTTTCATCAAAGCAACCATAATCATCAGTATTATGCATCTGAGTGGAATCAAGTGAGTTTCTTTAATTTATTTAGCTGTGTTCTGTGTGCAGTGATGGTTAAATAATGGTTAGACCTGCATTTTTCATCTTCCACCCTTTTAAAAAAGCTGTAATTGATAAAAAACTCTTTTGATTGATATAATACAAATATTTTTATGTTGCTGTTCAGGGATGTTTCCAAGTTCGCCATGCATTTCATAGTGGAGGAAATAGATGAGGACACGTCAATGGAGGAGCTACAGAAAATGATGCTTGTTGCGCTTGTGTACCGGATATTAGTGTGTTTTTATGAGGTGAGCACCCATACAAAGGTTTTCCACATATTAATACAGGTAAGGTGAGACACAACAGTGGTCTCAACCTTAACTTTCAAATGTTTCTTTGTAAACTTTGGAAAGGCCACCTTGCAGTTAAGTGACAGCTCCTAAACCATTCTCCCTTCAGATCGTGTGCATTTGGGGAGCAGGAGGAGCCACTCCAGGGAAGTTTCTCGTTGGACTCAGAGTTGTTACATGTGACTCATCAGTTCTGGTTCAACCTAACAGAGTGCTTGTTGTACCAGCAACTAATGTCTCTCTGTCTGCGTAAGTAGTTATTTTTTAACGGGTATCTTTCAGAATTAGTCTTAATGAACGTGACACAGTATCTCTCTCCTGTATTTATTCTAACACCAGTCTCTGGTCTCCTTCTATAGATCAACCGTCCGGGCCTTGAACAAGAACTTTTCAATTGCCTTCTTTTTCCCGGCCTTCGTCACCCTTCTGTTCTTCCAGCACAACAGGACTGTGTATGATATGGTAGCTGGTACAATTGTTGTCAAGCGCTCCAGGATCAGATGACGCAGAAGAACCCAGATGAGAGTACTACTACAGAAATACTGAGCAAACACTGAGTGTGTGTGTGTGTTTCTTTTTTAATGCCTGCAGAACTCAGACGTCAGCCTTTCGAGGTATTGTCAGAACACGGAGGAGTGTTAAGATGGTTGCAGACAGTTTGATACACATCAGTATGAACTATTTCAGGCCCCTGCAACTTTGGTTGGGTTTGTTTCGGACACATACTGTTTTTCTGCATGTATTATTACATGCTGCTTTCAGAAACTTTCTGTGCCAAATGGATGCCTCCTTTGAAGACAGTAATGATGACGGTGTATGGCACCATTACATTAACACAACATTGGCCTCTTTTTAAATACTAAACTTCCACATTAAGGATACTTTCCTGTATCACTCAGTATTAAAATTGAGGATAATGTATTTATGAGATAATACCTTCAGTATCTCTTTGTATTAAAATGTTGTGTTAAGAATTGTATAATCAGACTTTTCAATTTTAAGTTGTTGACTGTCATCACTGCAGAAATGATGCCTCATGATAATCTTTTTCAGATGCTGAAATGCAAATGTATCAGAGGGTAATGTAAACCTGATCACAACGGATCTTCCTTTTACTCGGAAAGCATGTGTATGACTTAAAAGTTAATATATTATACACATTTTGTGATTAACTTTTTTTTGTATTTAAGAAGATTAAATGAAACCACCACTATTTCGCTGGATGTTTGAGGTGTCCGTCATTGAGCAGTTTGTCTGCTGTTTGATAATTCTTACAATGTTTTAATACAAATGAAGTGGCCTATTGTTTGTCTTAGGCTGAATTGACTCATTATCGTGTGATTATATTTGCCTCATGTGATTGTTGCATATATCAATTTATGTTCAAACTAGTAATAGTTTTTTACCTTGTATGGCAACACTTTATTAGGAAAAAAATGATATACCATAAAAAGTATGCTAGACATAGACACGAGAGACACACAGAGATGGATAAATGAGTAGAGAAATACGATACGTGCAGAATCTTCCATACAGGGCGTGAAGGGTCACTGAATAGTTTGATTACTGGCACCAAATCTCAATCATAAACCTTTGGGAGATTTTTTTACTGACTTTTAAGAAAAATGATCCCCACCACCATTGTCAAAACACAAAATGAGCAAATACCTTTTTTGAAAAGTCTACCAGTGTTATGTATAATTTATTTAAAGGTGCATTAAAGCTGCTCTGAAAGCTTGTGGCCTTAACCACTTAAGAGACTATGATGGATCTTCATTTAATTTACAACCCAGTATGTTTTACATTTAGTATGCAAAAGTAAATGTAAGACTTTGTTCAAATTGGACTTTCTCAGTAAAATATTGTGATTCAATTTCACTCCAATTACTTTAAGAATGTGTGATATTTATGTTTTTTTTAGTTGAATATATAAAAAAAAAAACTGGTAACATAATCATAGCAATCCATAAATGCAGCAATGTTTGATTGATTGTTTGCTCTGTTGTGAGAAACTGAAATTGTACAAATGTAATATTACAGACCACAGAGTGATCCCTTTCTTCTTAGTTACAGGAGTTTGGCTCCACCTAGTGTATGTTTGATGGTCATACAGGCGTCACTCTGGGTTCATGCATCATGCTGCATAAGTCCACAGCACTGTTACCTACAAACAATATTTAAACAGAAATATGTCTGTGTGCGACCCTAAGTAATCATCAAACAAAGTCAATCACAGTCTTTCTATACTACATTAAGGGACAGCCAGAATCAACTTAGAAATGTCTCTTTTTTATTGCAAGTCACCTACAGTATATTTGTAGAGGACAGTTGAAGCTCCAACTGTTGGCAAAGTGTTGACGTGGTGATTGTGTTAGGCCCACTAAGTGGCAGCTTCAGCTGACAGTCACAGATGGTACTCCCAGATTACAGAGCGAGCCCCCCCCCATGCTGCTGCCATGCACCATGCCATTACTGTAGGCGATGGAACACTATAACTCACAGTGTAAGGGGCTTTACCGAGGAACAGAAAAATGTGAGCAGACACTAGCCAGCACCATTACTGCACTATATATTGATGAGTGAGTGTAGCTCTATTTTGAGTTGAGGCCTGTTTATAATCTATTTTTGTGTCGACGTGATCTGGCTCGTATCCAAAGGGAATGTGCAGGAGGAAGATTTTAAATAAGCTCAAGGGAACAATTGTTACTCCAATTTATGACAAACCTTTGTGTGAAACTACTTCATGTTGTAATAAACCTCACAATTCTTGTAATGAGTTTACAAATAGCAGTCAGTTATTATTAAAACACTAATAAATTATTTAAATCACAGTAAGATCATCCTTGTGTGGCTCTAATGATGACAGTGCTGAGAATTGATTCCTTCTGTTCCCGTCGACTGTAAAAACAAATGTAAGGTAAATTCACAAAATAGCTTACTTTGTTAAATGATATATCACCCTATACTGAAAAGGTAAAGTCAGACATATAGTAATAAGAAGAGGTGGGTGTATTCAGCTCTAAAACATTAGTCTGTTTAACACCCCATTGAGAATCATATTCTCATATTCTTGTTGTCTGTTGTTTGAAGCCATGCTTGACAAATCCAGTCCCTTGCTGCCACATGGCGTACCATACGGCATTGAGTTGGTGAGGTGTCCAGCCTGAGTTCCTGGCTGCAAAACCCTTTCTGGCTCTTTTAACACGGGAGTCATCTACAGGCAGCATGAATGGCTCACAGCTTTCTCTGACAGCCATGTGTCTGTGTCTGAACAGAGCCGCGTAGGGCAGAGGGGTACGGAAAACAGTCTGGGCTCAACTGAACTAAAATATCCTCTGTGAATGACACAATTTGTGTCCTTAAAGTCATTATTTATCATTATGATTACTTAAATGGCAGCTGACACACACACACACACACACACACACACACACACACACACACACACACACACACACACACACACACACACACACACACACACACACACAGACACACACACACCCAGCAGGCTCCTGTGTTATGGAAGGCGTGGAAAGGTGCTGTGAACTGTGAGCAGCACAGCGTTGTTGTTTCACCCGGTGCGTCTGTGCCTGATGGTATTCCTCTCAAGTGGAGTCAGTAATTACAGGCTGGCTGGGTTCTGCCTGAGTGGAGAGGCTGTTGATGAAGAGGGGACCTGTTGACTGGGGGGATACGAACGCCTGCTCCGACACTACAGATGTCATGGGGGATAAATGCCTGTTTAAATGTGCACATTTGTACACATTTTGAATTTTTGTTCAGTTTTACTGAGCAGAGTAGTTACATTTTTTTGGGAAGATAAGGGAGAGGTCTTCTAAAATGTTTTCAACCAAGTTTTATATATTTTCATTCAGCCTTCACTCAAGCTGCCACCTCTGCCAGGTTAGGTGTAAGTCCCATTAGACGGTGGTTTGGTAGACTGTTCAGTTAGTGGCTCTCTCTCTTTTTTTTCTTTTGGGATGCACTATTCTATGTTTGCCAGGATTTCTAATGTGAAATGTGAAGAATATTGTAAAAAGTGCACATTCACATATTCAAGTTAAAAATATGACACTGTTAGGTTAATAGATAAATTAAACTGTTGTGTTATTTTTAGAGATTAGAGATGAGGGTGTTGACGTTTCATCTAAGTCAAGGGGAGGGTCCACTGAAAAGTTTAATAAAGCTGGGGAGGGCCTCACTTTTTAAAAAAGTAAATCATTAAGTTCAGCAGCCCTCCTAATCCTAATAACTTGTATACAGTCCACAAGCCAATTTAAACTGAATGTGGGCATCACACCAGCACTGTACCATTGGGGATGTACTCCTATTTACCATACTGATAAATTATGAATGAACTAATTTCTAGGAAAGTGAATAAATAAGACTGAGTGCGTTACAAATACAGAATAGTATGCTGCCTTCATGATAAGTGTATTAAAGTAGAAGTAAAAAGTGAGACTGGGAGTGTGTATGTGTGTTGAGGGGGAGCGGTATAGCATTCATACCATTTTTCTATGACATAACATTAGGGTTTCTGGGTGGTTGTGTTTTTGAATACAGTAGATTTCAGAATAAGAGGAGAAAAAAAGCTTGAGTTGTCAAGACAACCATGGAGGCATTGGTTATTGCAGAGACGTTCAGCTTTTTCTCTCCCCCTCGGAAAATGTTGCTTTAAGGTAGCACAATATCTGATGTGCATTTGCTGCATTTATATGTTTTTAAAAGAGACTGAGGGGTAGAAATTGGCCTAAAATATTTTCGCTCCCTGGTATCATCTTGAAAGCCGCTTGGCAAATTATTCCCAGTCTGCCTCATGTAAAAGAGAGACTGTGCCGCACTTCACAAATGATTTGAACTAAGGAGGCGCTGAATGCAATTGCCTGCCAACAGCTGCATTATTTACAAAACAACACAACACTCTCAAGACCCTTAAAGACGAATGAAGAACAAACAAAGAGAATAAAAGTGATTCCCAACATTTTGTCCGATGAAGCAATGTAAAAAAGTATTTTGATCATCAAAGCTTTGGTCATACAGACTATACTGCCCACTTTTTGACATTAGTTATACAAAAATGTATTATAGTATAGAATACAAATTCTTGGGGGGAAAAAAATCAGCAAGTTCAATTTGCAAAACTAGAAAACATAGATAAAAACCCAAATACTGTGACCATTCTCTGGTTATATAATGCTGGCTGGTGAAATAATTTTCACTGTTTTCCTGTAACCTTTGATTGAAAAGCTACCTTGATTAGCTTAGCAGAGAAGTATTTCTTTTGTAGATGCTGTGTTTTCCTGGTGCCCTTTGGATTGTCCAATTGAACGTGCAGTATCTATTTTTTCTACTTTTTTTTAGATTTAATGTTAAGTCTTTGAGAATGATAAATAATCAACCTAAATGGCATAAGCTTAAGGTTTTACAACATATATAGCCCATTTGTTACATAGTTTTGCTCAACTCCACAGTTTCTTTCTGCTCTCTGCCTTTGAAATGCAAAGCCTTTCTTTGGCAGGTTTTGTTGGCCACTCTGATATGATTATGTGGCTCTCTGGCAGTGCCACATTTTTATACATACGAGTATAAATGAAATACAACTGAGGCAACAAAATATTTACTTTCTCTTTTAATGTGATATTGGAGATAATTTATCTATCTTTAAAATGAAATATTGTTAAAAATGTATAATTTTTTTTAAAAACAATTGACATTTACAGGTATATGGTGTTTTATATGAAGGCGATGTTTGTTTGAATATTGTAATATGACACAGAATCCAAGCTTGGAGAACTATTGTTGATGTTCTCTCTCTCAATTGTTATGAATGAGAAGGCTTTATCGTTTATTGTATTGTCTCAACTGCAGCTGAAAGAACACCATACATCGCCCTCTGCTGAGTGAATCTGGTATTGGTCACTGAGGTCACTGAGGTCATTTCAGTAGCTTTTGGGTTCTTAGCTTGAATATCCAAATCAGGCACCTATTAAAGAAACAACATGGACGTTCAACCATGTTGATTATTTGTAACTTATACTCTATATTGAAATACATTTTGAAAAATGCAATGGATAATATTATTAACAGAGTTGTCTTGGTTCATTTCTCTTTCTGTTAAACCACCAAACAAATACATGATAGAGATTTTTGGAAACTAAAAATCAGCTGTATCTTTTCTTCCTGACTGCACATTGTGCTCAGTGTTTTGTTTGTCACACCATTTGGTGTTTTTCTGATTGATTTGGTTCATATGTTTGAAAAACTCTACTGAGTTCCTTCACTGGCTTGTATTCCTCCTCCACAATTCACTCCCACCCAATCCTTTAGTTGCCTAAACTATGTTCTGGTGATGTGCGTAAGCAGCAGCTTGCTATTTTCAGCTGAATGGAAAGAGTCTTGGCATTTGGACTCAGGAAGAAATCTGTTTTGTTCTGCTGAATTTGGCTTTCACCACATGCACAGTATGGTACAACTGAGTTAAAGAACTCTGTTTAATCATGTCCTACAGTAAAACCACAATCTAGTGAGAGGCATGATTTTCAAATATTCTATGCCTTCTTATGTTGCTGTATCAATATGTTATCCTTTGTAACATAAGTACAACATGTATCATTCTAATAAGAGAAAAATGTCTGTTTTTGGCTGATAGGTTCATGTTTGTTTTTATGTTGCAGGTTTAACACTTCCTAAACTATGGCCAGCCTCAACTATGAATGACATTACACTTGTTTTGAAAAGGTAAACATTAAGACCCTGAGTAAAAAAAAAAACTAATCTTAAACTTGGCACTTCTGATGGTTAGTTAGTTAGAAATAGATTTCATCACAGCCCATTTTTCATATGCTTGTGCAAATAATCATTTTATGCACCTTGAACTTGTAATAAGGTTAAAATAAAGAGGACACTATCTTCTTATTTACATAAAAAAAATAAGACAGCATTTGTTGGTTTTCAGAGTTTCAAAGAGTACATATCCGTAATTTCATCTGTAGACATGATTTAATCAAGGAGTCTGTTCAAGGTCATTTGGACTCATAGGTAACACTCAACTATTGTTCTATTGTCATTGACGATCCCTTTTTAAATGTTACTGTACTGATCAAAACAATGAAGCTGAGTAGATGTGTTACATCTAGCATGCACCCAAATAGAGAGGTGAGGTCAGTATCACCTGCCTGTTGGATCTGCTGTCCCTTTGCTCTTTTCATTAACTGCTGAATTCACTGGCTTTCAATAGGCTCTTTCAGCGTGTCATGCTACACCACCATTGAGCTACAGCCACGTTGCCACCCATCTTTCTTAATGGGGACTGGAGACTGTGGAGCTGCCTTGTTGCCATGGCAGCAAGCGCTTTCACATTCTCCCCACATAGTGTGGAGTGTGCATGTTGTTCCCTCCAAACTGGAGCGCGCCACAGCAGAGACAGGTCTGCTCTCAGACAGAACCGAGCCAGGGTTATTTACCTCCCGCTCTGATACCAGATGCCCTCTTAATCCAACCGCCCACTCTCCACTTTCCATTCTCTTTATTACTAGTGCATGGTGTTTCCCATTGGCTGCTCTCACACACTGAACCTTTGCTGAAAAACGTAATATTCATCCAGACTTTGTTGTTATTCTTTGGGTATCAGTGTGACTTCTTTAAGGTTAACCTATACCTGTGCTCACTGGAATAGTGGGATTAACTATGACCCCAACATGGGGAAGGCCCCTCAGTTAACTGGATATTACAAGTTTGTTTTGATCCCCCTCTAAAAGGTGCACATGGTTCAGTCCACTAGTCCACACAGATATACCCGTAGTCTATCTTTAAACGGTCATTTGAATGGTGTAGTGGACTTTATGTAAACTCTGAATCCATCAGCGTTACATTTATTAAAATCAGGCTTTTCAGATAGAGACAACCAGAGTGAGAAAGAAAACAAATCATAAAGTGTCAATACAAATTGCTAGCATAGTTTCACATTGGGTTAGTATTTGTATGTAATGTTAGCTCACATGGTTAGCAGGCTAACAGGTTATGTAAGCTGGCTGATGCATTAAGCAGCGTTGCCTTCAGTTTAAGAAGTGAGTACTTCTCCCACCACTGTACTAATGAATAAAGCCATCACCAGCTATATATTTGTAGCATTTTTGCTAATTGGATTGAACAGATGTTTGTGGAAAAATGCTGATTAAGTTCATTAATGCAAACCATTGGCACACCATGGGAATCAGCATGCCACATCCCACATGTGACTGTTTGCATCATACATGCTTCCCCGTGTTGTGTGTGTGAGGAGTAGTGTTACATGTCTGGACATGTCTGCTGCATTAGAGAGGAGGCTCACTTGGCCCCAGTGAGTTTATGCTGAAAATGCAGAACAAATTGTGGGTAATGATGCATGGATGATTGTTTGCTGGACACTGAACCATTTCAAGCTAATGTGGTTCTAATCTATTCAGAGTTGTGAGGAGGTTGTGGTTGAAAAAAGTCCACCCAGATCTTAAATTAGAACTTTGTATGTTGCTTCGCAGTAAAGGTCATGCAGTGAGTGTTTTCTGCTGAAGGCTACTGTTTATGAGTTAGTAGGCCTGAGAGTAAAAAGTAATGTTGACTAACTGAGATGCTGAAGGATGCCGCTGCTGCAAATACTTTACCCCCATTTATACTACTACAACTCCTCAGTATCATCAGCTCTTTCAGTATGTAAGACGACATGGATAATATTATGGTTTGGAGCTCTCCCTCTCATTATGTGTGCACCATACTGAAGAATGTAAAACTTAGTTGTGTGTGCTCAGAGTCAAAGATTACATGCAACTAGGCCAACAAAACCCTCTGTCAAGCTTGGACCACAATGATCAGCATCCAATAGTATTCAGTAGTATCTGAAAAACTTGTCAACAAAGATTAAATATGCCTGATCGTGTGGGAGGCTTTCAGATAACGCAATAATTCTCCCCAATTTACAGTGTAATGTTTTTGGACTTACGGTGTACCAGTAGACTACGTACTGATGCATGCATGTAGGTACACGCTAACACAATGGGAATATGGGGGACGTTCCCACTAAGTGTGTTGTCAGGAACATACTGTAGTCCTATAAACTATGTTACTTTTGTAGACATACTTATGAGGTATACCTTTGTAATTACAGGAGACTGCAGTGGCTTGAGGTGGGTCAGGTTCATGTGGATTGACTCTGCTGTTTAAATACTGCTTTACCAAATATTGGGAGTGTCCATTCATCAGCCAAGGCAGGAGTATAAAATGATTTTATGCCCCGTGTTATTGTCATGATCAGAGGATAACAGTGTCAAAGTGAAGGACACAATTACTATAGTCATTGGAAACTGTGCTGAGAGTCTTTGCACAGTATCAGCATTAAAATATACAATGCACTAT